>NW_004797309.1:1455483-1462537 GCF_000002075.1 Aplysia californica | reverse complement strand
CAGAAGATCAGGGGTGTGGCAGAAAGACAGCAGTAACGAGTACTACTACTACTACTACTACTACTACTACCATTGGTGCAGCTGGTGTCACTGCTAGTGGCTGTGGTGGTGGTGCTGCTGCGGCTATTTTTGCTGTTGCTTGTATATTGTTGCTTTTGTTACTTCTTAATCCTTTACTACTGTCATCCACTTAGCTATAAATAAAATATAGCCTCTCGTGTTCATAAGTCAGAAAGGGTTGGGCTTTTTTTTTAACCTTATCGTTTTTTGTTTGTTTTTTGGCATCAATTTTATTGTTACATGGTCAAACAGAAACACAGAAACACTCACCAGAAACAAAATTGAAATAACAGCAATGATGTGCACACACTCGCACAATAGATAAGATAAGCCTGCCATCTTGCTCCCTGGTACATTGAATTGTACGCATTGCTTGTACTACCTACATTCTAAGTACACATACAATCTCTCTCTCCATACTCACTTGTGTTTGTATGTTATGATTTAACATAAAAAATCTATTACTTTGTACTCGATGATAGTTGGAATAATGTGTATTAGAGAATGAATTCCCGTCTCTAGTTAATTACTTGTTTCGTAGTGAAAAATATGTTTTTGTTTAGCAGAGCACGGAAAATTGATATCAACTGGCATAATGGCGTCACTGTTATGGAAAGGAGCCAGAGAAAACTAGCAGAATAGCTTTTTCTCACAGTAGGTAAAATCCTAGAAATCGACATACACGACAAGGCCTAAAATACACAGATGCACAAACACAGAAACGGCGTCATGTACTCGCCCAACACTAGGGAACTTGTATTGTTCTAGAATTTGAAAAATGCCAACAGTTTATCTCAGCGCGAACTGACAATTCTCGGCTTCTCTTAGTAAACTTTGCGGGTACCTTTCCCTTTCATACTGTGTTGGACGCTGATACTTCTTTCTTACCGATTAACACCCCCCCCCTTCCACCCCCACCGCCGCCCACCCTCATCTCCACACCCTTATTTTACCCCTTTGGTACTCCAGGTAGGGTCAAATGACAGACTATCCGAGGTCATGCCCTACCTAGTTGCTGCTCTTAATTGCAGGCTTCTTCCAGCGTGAAGCACCCAAGCCATATATTATGTTCATGCTCGTCATTCTCATATATATTTTTTTGTTGTTGAAACGTAGCTGTAACAAAAGGTATTCTTCTTAGTCAATATATTTTGGGGAGTATATTTTCAGTTTACGAAAGGGTGAAATAATCAACTATAAGCTGTACTCTTGAATATTTAAACCTTACATTTCTTCATTTTACAGATGAGCCTTTGTCACAGGGAGCCGCATCAGACATACATAGTCTCCTGCTTGGCTGGAGCTGAGAGGAAGGGTCAACGGTTCGTGTAATCATCTGGAGAGAGTAGAAGAATGCTGTCCTAGAAGCAAGCGACGCGTATGACAGTCCGATTTCCCCAGAGCACACAGGCTGGTGTATAAGGGTGAAGTCGTATGTAATGACGTGCCTGCGTGCGTTTGCATAGTTCTACTAAAAACGTTGTTCATATTTTGTGTACCTTTAGAAGATGATCTTACGGATAATAATATGTTTGTATGTTAATACACACAGATGAGTCAGTGCTACGTTGGTGCCTACGATAGTGAGCACATTCATAAGCTAATATGGAAACGTCTCACTGAGTCGTTACCATTACGTCGTATGCTGTCTTAAAGTTTCTCTTTCAGATGGGTTAGCTCTAAGTGAAAACAATCATTTGCCTTTTTTGCGCTTTAAACCATTTTTATGTAAGAGAAAGCAAAAGAAGAGAAACTTTCAAGCGGAAAAGGATAGTTGCTCAAGAGAATAATATAATTTATTTAAAGATAAAGTTCATTTGAAAGTTATCATAATAGTACTTTTTTAAGTACCAAATATGATCCTCTTGCCAGCTTCAAACCTGTAGATTTTTACCGAGTTCGCTATTTCTTTTGTGGCCCAGGCATTAGCTCTTTTCCTTGCTTACACTTTAGTGACAATAAAAAAAAATGAAACATGTATAACTTTAAAACGCGTTTGACCCACTTTGGTTTGAAGAGGAGCCTGGAAAATAAGCAGGCTGTTTTATTTCCTTTCTTTGTTGTTATTGTTGTTCTTTTTCTGGGGCAGGTCCGATTTAGATAAAGGTTGTATTGGACACAGCGAGAGACATTTGGAAATTGTAGGTCAGACCCCCCCCCCCTATCAAAGCGAAGTACCAAGAGGAGAAATATCCCTTAGACATTTGATGCGATGCACAACTGATAGATCTCCGAAATGTTCCCTATATTTCTTTAATGGAATCGAAGAGATAAATCTATTTTTTTTATCTCCTTTTTTGGAAGGGGGTGGGGGGTGGGGGGAGTGTTTTACGGCGATCGCAACTGCATAACGTCATATGAGCACGCGGGACACACCTAATATTTTCAGTTGGTAGGAAATTTTGAATTTTGCCCGGATGGCGGCCGAAGCCTACTCTTATCGATTTTAGACCATCAAGGGATCTTTAACGTGCGCAACTTGCACACAGGCCCTCCGAGATTTTTCAACCTAGTCAGAGAAGGCTAGGGGTAGATCTTTCCTGACAGAAGATCAGGGGTGTGGCAGAAAGACAGCAGTAAGGAGGAGCCAAGGAGTAGCAGTAGAAAGGCTGCAGAAAGAGTCAGGCGCCTAGAAGACTAGGGGGGCAAAGGAGGTGAAGGGGTAGGGGCAGAAAGCAGATGACAGAGCATTGCTGGAGAGCAGGAAAAGAGGTGAAAGGAGACAGTTTTAGAGAATAATTTTTCGGTCTCTACCCGGATTCGAACCCGGGACCTTTGAATGAGAGACCAACACCTAATCTCTATGCCACGAGAGCCCCGTTTTATCTCCGAATAAGACCCGATCATTATATTATACCACCACATACCTTCGTATTGATGAGAACTCTGAAGGGGGGCTCTCATGACATAAAGGTTAAAGTGTTCGCCTCCCATTCAAAGGTCCCAGATTCGAATCTGATCTCATTGTTGTCATTAATCCCGTAAATCTCAAGAGCCCATCCCCAACCCACCCATCTTCTTTATTTCAATGCCATAATGTTCTGCGAGCAAATGGTGCGATCAGTCAAGGTTTATCGAGTACATCTATATCGGTGTTTCTCCTTAGACATTGTATTCCCCTTAATCTGGATTGACCCTAACAAGCAGCGTCGCCTTTCACCTACTAAATGGTCTAAACTGTATCGATGGGAACGTAAAATCCCATATTAACCTTCGATTCTGTTCGCTTTATCCGGTTTAAACTTAGCAAGCAGGCTGGCTCCCGTTGTCGTTGGGTTCTGGACAGTGGATCAGATATTGGTTCAAAATCAGTCATTAACTAGAAACGGCCCCTATATGATATTTTGGTAGGCTTTGGTTAGTTTTTAGGGAAATGATGATTTAGCTTCAAAATTTGGTTATTGTATTCCAAGAGAGGAAATAAGGGATGTGTCCTGCCTTTGAAGACAGCCTGGGGGGGATCTAGAGTAGGCGCTAAAATCGAAACTAAACGGCTTACAAACATCATCTTCATTATCATCATCATTATGGAATTAACAAATTCTCATCAGCGTTACTGAATCCAGCAATAGCAGCAGCAGCAGCGGGAGCAACAACTTCTTTGATGTGATTTTTTCAACTACTCGTATGATAATGTATAACAACCTTAAGTCGGACACGTAAATAACATTTTGGCACCCGTTAAAACAAGGCATGGGAGGAAATCTAAGATATAGTTTCAAACAAAGGGCAAAGGAGTGGGGGTCTGGGGATCTGTAATTGAATTATTTTTTTAGATGAAGTAGAAGGTGATATATTGTGCCTTATGGCGAAGATTCCTTGCCTTGCTCTTTATTAGAAGGTGTATGCCGTTAATATTCTCTTTTGAAGAAGTTATCTTTTTGAAGACTGCTTTTCCAGGCATACCCAAGTTAATAATTATATGTCAACTTTGCGTTTGCGTTGATGATCAGTTTTGCTGTCTGGAGGGGAAAAGTTCTCGTCCAGAAAGAGTGTGTGAGAGAGAGATAGAGAGAGAGGGAGAGAGAGAGAGAGAGAGAGAGAGAGAGAGAGAGAGAGAGAGAGAGAGCGATAGAGAGAGGGCATGCTTGAGAGATACAGAGAGCATTAGACCGGTCCCAGAGTGGCTCAGTAGCCCTGGAGACAGTGGACTCGTATGATGAAACTCTAATTCATGCATACACAGATGGCCACCAACAAACAGCGCTACACAGAATGCTGGATATGGATCTATGATTAAATATCGAAACAACCTTGGAGAGAAGAAGCAGACCCAGCTATTTGGCCCATGTTGAAAATACAGCTCCAACTGTGACGCAAAGAGAGAGAGTTGCCATAGTAAAGACCCAGGAGCAGATCACCCAAGACTTTTTTGAAGGCGCAGTAACTGCAGGGAATGTTGTTTTCTTCTCTGACTCAAAATCAGGGAGGAGGAGACTACAGAGGTGACAAGAACATTCTCAGCATTGTAAAACAGATAGGCACTTCCTATGGCGTCCGGGTCACACTTCAGTGGGTGTCTGGCCATTTTGGAGTACAAGAGAATGAGACTGCAGACCAGCTATCAAAGACTGGAGCGAGCCTACCCTTGACAGACACAGCCGCCTCTTTACACACCTGCAGAGGGATCATCCAAGCCAAAAGCAGAAACAAGTAGCTAAACAGATGGGCCAACGCAGAAACAGGAAGATCTCTCTTCGGGTACTTGGACAAACCCAACCCCAAAGACCCTTCGAATCTTTTATGTAGAGCCGATCAGAATTTGATCTTCAGAGACCGCACAGGACACTTACACACCAACAAGCACATAATAAACAGAATTAACCCCACGTGGTATCCCAATTGCAGACACAGTGACTACCAGAGGAAACTGTTGAACATCTTCTCCTTCACTGCCCAAACCTGGCAGTTCTTCGAGGCAGGCTCCTACACACCCCTACAGACTTACAAAGGACTGCTCTACTCTGGCGTTGACCAGATGGCAAGGACATGTAGTTACTTGAGGGAGGCATTGCGCTACCAAGAGCGAATTGCTCGCAGTTAAATTGATTTGAAAACAACAACAACATCTAAATATTATATTAGTATTGTCTGTAGACAGATCTCGAAGCAAGGGATATAGGTGAGGATAAAAGAATATCGTACCGTATGAGGATACTGGAATTATGAAAGAAAGAAAGCAGACCAAACGAGCAAGGAGACAGGATTTAAGCAGAGAATGCATATACAACTCTCAAAAAGGTTTCCAATAGGTCTTTAGAAAAATTGCTTTAAAATTAAAGTCCATTGTTTTTGTCAAAACAAAAGTAAGGCTAAAAAGTCATTAATTTGTTACACAGGTTGTGACGTTCTTATATAATACAATATGAAAATTGGGGTTGATGTTCCATCAACGCTGTTGCATCGCATAACCCGGCACACGGCACACAGTACATACTAGGCGGCAGACCCGCCTGTTGCCTCATCCCGCAGACGTCAACGCACAGTGCGGCTGTGCAGACACGAGAATGCGCGCGCTAGGCGAGCTACAGATCAGACCTACAGTTGCACTGTGGAACCGGTCTTAGAGAGAGATGGACATTCAGACTGGTAGGTTAAAGGCAGACAGACAGACATACATACAGAGAGAACAGGAATGGGAGATATGAGAGTAGAGGAGGAGGTGACAGTTCATAAGAGGTTACGGACTAGGCATGTCAAGAAAATAGGCAGAGTAAACAGTCCCATACATCGCGCATTCGTATCGCTGGTTTGTAAGGTCGTGTTATTATACAAGGTTCTATCCTTTACAAGATCAAAATTAGTGGGCATGTGGACTACCAGTTAGAGATCCTAGCTTTTTGTTTTGGATTGAGGAAGTGGGATAAAATAATCTTGATACTTAAAAGCGTCCACAGTTTCTCTTATTTATTTTGAGTTTTTGTTGGAGGTAAGTTCTCATTATTAGTGGGTCACATGCAAGTAGGCCCTTTCTGGTCTTTGATCAGAACTTCAGTTTCTGGGGAATTATTCCAAGTGAATGTCATGATTCTGAGGATATCTTCTTCTTCTTCTTCAGCTTTAGGTCTGGAGCAGACATTGACAAGCATGCATGGTATCCCATTCCTTCCAGTTGTCCGACTTTATGATCAACTCGGTTTTTCTCTTGTCTATCCACGCTCTTGTTTCCCTCTATATTTCCACTCGGCAGCAGTTACTCAAGTTCATTTGATCTATTTACATGGCCAAAGAATGTCACTTGTCTTTTTATGATGGTTCTTTCACATCGTGCTTTTGGAGCACTTCTCTATTCGTTTTCCTCTGCCCTTTTAAGGTATTCTCCTTAAATACCCCATTTCAGCGGCCTCCAGTCTTCACGCTGGATTTTTTCCCTTTCTTTCTTACATTAGGTAATATTCCATATTGGGATGTCGGTACTTTTTAAATATCACCTTGGTGGTCAGTAGCAGGCATTTTTCTTCATTTTCTCTATCTTTCTTCTTGGAATCTCTTAGTAAGAGTCAGCTATCAAGACTGTATCGTCAGCGTACCGTTCTGAGGATACATTCCAAAGAAATTGTGAGTCCACTCAGACTCAAATCTCAAACTCATTACAGGTAAAATAGTAAGTTGGTAATCATCTGAACCACAGGAGATAGGACTTTGCTTCTCCTACTCTGAAGACAAAAGCGCAGACCACACTGTTGAGTACCATTACTTGTCATAAATTTGTGTAGTGATCAAAGCTTAAATATTGTTTTTATACTTCTTTCCTTTTGGGGGTATAGCTTTCTTAAAACCCTCCACCCCTTCGACCTCCCTTGTCTACTCAACAGACCTTCAGTGTACTCGACTAGCGAGAAGCATCGAAAATATGCAACTCATAGGGTGTTATGTGTGGCTTTCCATTGCGTTCTTTCTTAATGGTTTGATTTAAAGAGGAAGAAGAAGAAGAAGAAGAAGAAGAAGAAGAAGAGGAAGAGGAAGAAGAAGAAGAAGAAGAAGAAGAAGAAGA
>NW_004797309.1:1452574-1453806 GCF_000002075.1 Aplysia californica | reverse complement strand
TGTGTGTGTGTGTGTGTGTGTGTATATATGCATGTACGCATGTGTGCGTGTATGCCTTTATGCATGTATGCATGTATGTTCGTATATGTGTATACATTATGCCTATTTGGGTGGAGGAATTAATGGAAAAAATTAATGAAAGGACAGATGGATAGATGGATGGATGGATGGATGGATTTGTAAGAAAAATTAAAAAGCACGATTAATGATTCAACGTAATAGATTACTTACCCAGCTGTCCATAGCTACACAACGATCGAATTGGTCCCTGTACTTGGCCAGTGACTGAGACACAGAGAACATGCAAAGCTGGGGGTACCCCTCGATGTAGTAAAAACCCCTGAAAAAAAAGGATATCGCTATACGAACGTCTAGGGAGGAGAGAGTTGTCTTACGTTTGCTATACTTTTCGGTGTCTTAGATGTTCTTAATTGTAATACCTTTGTTTCCATCTGTTCTTGCTGGCTAAAGATTAAATCTAAAATGTAACACAGACGACCTGTTTTATAGCTACCTTCACACTAAATTTATTTATGCATACTTTCAAATCCCCGAATTATTTTTAAGAAAGTGCACAAACGACAACACATCTCCACTGCAGATGACGAATTTGATTTTGGGGACAGAGTCAGAGAACATTTAAAAGATAGTGGATGTTGATGAATTATTCATTAACATTCACTAATTTTTAGATGAATGGCACAACAAAAACGTAGTAAGTCATAGAAACCAAACATGACACAGAGCATTAAATCTCAAGAAAAAGTCTAAAGGAACGGTTTTGATTTTTGCACAAAATAAGCCATTTCAAAGACAGGGAGTCGGGGTCTCAAAATATTAAGCCCTGATTCTAGTAGGTTGAGTACTTTAGCCTAGTCTCCAGTTTAGTTTTTTAAAATTAATAAAGAAAAAAAAAAGCCGTCTTAAGAGTCAGAAAGCATAATAATATACTCAAATTTTATATTAGGAGCACATTGTGCCAGCGTCTATGGTTTAGCAGTTAAGCGCTTCGCCATCTCACATAGGAGACTTGTTTCTTAGCCCGGGTTGGCCCTCACAGGCAGGGTTGGTAACCAGCCAACTCATTCAAATTGATCTAATTTATATCGATTTTGGGGGGGGGGGAGTTAACACATAAATTGTTTAAAAGAATACGATTGACTTTTTACGTGTTTTGTTGTATTTGTACATCAGATTCGGTGTTCTTTCAACGAGTTTGAGCGTTATATTGA
>NW_004797309.1:1397424-1452196 GCF_000002075.1 Aplysia californica | reverse complement strand
GTAGTAGTAGTAGTAGTAGTAGTAGTAGTAGTAGTAGTAGTAGTAGTAGTAGTAGTAGTAGTAATAGTAGTAGTAGTGGTAGTAGTAGTAGTAGTAGCAGTAGAAGTAGTATATCATTATTGTTATTATCATTATTGTTATTATCATTCTTATCATTCTTCTTCTTCTTCTTCTTCTTCTGAATAGAAGTATTACCAGAGAGTTTACAGTAAAACTGTAAACCCTCTCTGGTATTACCTTGGGCAGAACTGAGTCAGCAGTCTTCCGTTATCACATTGTTGGTAGGATCTGCATGTGGTCGTATTGGCCTTTGTAAAGAAGACAGAAACTTTACACTCCACTGTGGATTAGAAACAGTTATTTTATGAAAAAGAACACAAATCACATATTGGATTATAATACGATACAACAGATTATGAATCCTTGCTTAAAGAAGAATATCATGTTTGTAAATAGTATCAGTCTTATAAGAAAATCTTACATAAACAATAATCACTGATGCTACTAGTTAGCAGTTGATGTCAATTTAGATTGCTGGAAAAAATTGAAAATGGTAGATGTTTTCAGCAAACAGATTCATTCTTCATTGAACTTCTTGCAGATAGAAGCATTTCTCGGTCTTTTTAGACAGCGTTAGGATTAAGTTCAAACACATTTTTTAAACATTCCGTCCCTTGAAATTGTTGCATCTGGAACTTCAAAGATTTGCTCAGATGCGCGGGTGTTAAGTGGAAACAAAAAGAAGGTAATAACCAACCTTGCGAATTCCAGGAGCGTCAACTGAATTTCTTACACAATAATACTTCTTTTTCAATTTAGCAGATAGTTCAAACCCGCCATATCTTCCAACTTTTTTCCATAGAGACAATTATTGTATATTTACAATGCTTCAGTGCAAAATGAACTTATAAAGTATACACTTCGTACATACGAAAACCAAATGATTTGAGGAAAGCAACAACGAGCAGACTCAGCTACACGGGTCCAATACAAACGGCTATAAACTGCAATACTTGTATATAGTCTGGGAAAGTAGCTTAAGTCAATTTTAGCGTTGTACGTATTTGCTGAATACCTGTCTTGCTTTTCTACTCACCTTCTACAGTCTTTTTCACAGTAGTACAACTGGCCATTTTTTTCTTATCATCATCAGTGGCCCAGTCGCAATATTGCAGTTTGCTATTGAAAACCAAGTCGTCCGCGCACTGGTGTAAATCCACCGCCCTCTCTGTGCACAATGAGCGGTAAAATATAGAATGAATATTTCACCTCAAACAAACGCACTTCATAAGTAAGAGAAACACTTGAGTGGCGACAAACATAAGTTTGCAAGATGTTACATACAATTTAGTCTACACAGATGCCAAATTATCCATGGGATTGACAGAATAATATTTTACAGACAAGGATTTAATTTTAAATACAGATAGCTCTTACTTGTTTCAGACAAAAAGAAACACTGCTTCTTGCTATGTAAAAAATAGCAATAATATATATTTTTTAAACATACAGTGCTAAAATAGTTTCACTACTTAATTTACTTTATCTTTCCTCGTGTATCGCTAGATGTCGAAGGGAGGGGTAATTTTCGCTCAAGGGCTTGGTTTTTTTTTTTTGTTATGTTATTCTTTTGGCGGAAGTGTATAACACCATTTATCTGAGCTTTTTAGTGAATGTTAATTATACTATTCCCTACTGTTTGTTAGTGAATAGAGATGGCTAATATTCTCAGTCACCTCAAACAGTCGTTGTTAATAAACCATATCGTAGATGCGTACACAAATGCTTCTAGAAATAAAAAAGATGTAATTTCCAAAAGTAAAATAGAACAAATTGCTACTGGAACAGGAAACATGAAAACTTACCGTTAAAGCACATGATGTAACGTTTCTGTACGCAGTCGTCCAAATCTGGAAAGGGCACCATGTACGTGTTTTCGCCATTTACACACTCTGGGTTATACTGGCTGTAATCTGAAAAGGAAAAGTATACTGCTTTTGTTTCTGCAAGAAAAGTATGCCTTTATAAAATCCACTTACAAGTTAAAACGAGCAGGAAAACTATCTTACCAGTTTTTACAAGAGTAGCGGCAACAGCAGAAGCAATGGTAGTAGTTGTAGTAGTAGTAATAGTAGTAGTAGTAGTAGTAGTAGTAGTAGTAGTAGTAGTAGGAGGAGGAGGAGGAGTAGGAGTAGTAGGAGTAGGAGTAGTAGTAGTAGTAGTAGTAGTAGTAGTTGTAGTAGTTGTAGTAGTAGTTGTAGTAGTAGTTGTAGTAGTAAAAGTATTAGTAGTAGCAGCAGCAGTATGTAAAGGGCACTCTAAAAAAACAAACCCAGCTCTTAAAACATATCGTATGTCAAACATAAACATCACCTACATCTATCTTCATGCAAAGTAAGAGAAAAAGTTTTGAATCCAAGTTCATAACTTCTTTATTACTGATGCTACATACAAAAATAATACACCAAATGAAAGCTTCGGTTGTCTACTACATGGCAGTACCTTTACTTTTCAAAACATTTGCTTTCTTTGACGATTCAGATCCGCCAACGTCGCATAAGATTTCGCATGCAGACGACGAAAAATTCATGTGGTTTTCCTCTGAACCAGCGACGCACATCTTCTTGAATTTCATCGTCATCTGCAGAACATTTTCCTTTGAGGTACTCTTTCTACTTACGAAGAAGAGAAAAGTCAGACGGAGCAAGATCTGGACTGTATGATGGGTGCTGTAAGGTCTCTTGAAATCTCAGACTTTTCATGACATCTTGAGTTTGTCGACTCGTGTGTGGACGGGCGTTGTCTTGGTGCAAAATTGCATTTTTTTTCGCGCCGAACTCCTGACAGCCGTGCTGTAAGTTTTCTCAGGGTCTCGATACATCGTTCAGAGTTGATAATGGAACCCTGCTCCAAAAATTCTGTGTGAATTAGACCATCGCAGTCCCAAAACCCTGTCATAAGCACTTTCTTTGCAGATGAAACAATTTTTAACTTTTGGGGGCTAGGTGAGCCAGTGTGCATGTATTCTTTCGATTGTCTTTTGTTCTCTGGGTCATAAGGGTGTACACAAGTCTCGTCTCCTGTAACTATACGGCGTAAGAAAGCTTCACCTTCATCAGTATAACGAGCCAGGAGTTCATCACTAACTTGACTTCTGTTCAATTTCAGCTCGGGTGACAACATGTGGGGAGCCACTTTCCTGTAACCCAAGACATCTTTGATAATATACTGAGCACTCCCTACAGAAATCCCAAACATTTCACTGACATCTCTTACTTTGATCCGCCGGTTTGCTTGGATGATCTCATCCACTCTCTCCTGGTGTTGAAAATCACTGGCAGAGTTGGGAGGACCACAATGAGCTTGGTCATGCAAATCTGTCTCTGCTGGAATGGTTAGAGCGAACTCCTTTGCCCATCTTCGAACAGTACTTGCATCTACACATGCTTCACCATATAAAAGCTTCATTCACCTATAAATACCAATGGGTGCAGATCCCTCTGCAGTAAGGAACTCAATAACAGTTCTTTGTTAGGTTTGCTGGACGCCATTTTCTCGGCGACAATTTACTTTACCTTCCACGGTGTGATTACGTAAACAGCTGTAGCATAAAAGTGTGACATGAAAGCATAATTCTGTTTTTTGGGGTTGGAGAGTATACATATTGAAAGTAAATTGTGTACAAATTCCATGAAAGTATCTTGAATAGTTTAGAAATTACTGGAGAGGAGGCAAAACTTTTTGAACGACCCTAGTATGCTCAGCCCTGAATGCAGTCCAAACCACAACCACCATCAGAGCCAGATACACAACGAAAAATACTCTATTCCTCTATTCTTTAAAAAATGTATGATGCCCTTGTTTCAACTCACCCACATGTCCGAGTCCGACAAGTAAACACACACACACGTTCACACAAACGCACACGCACACACACACACACACACACACACACACACACACACACACACACACACACACACACACACACACATACACACACACATACATTCACACACACGCACACGCTGACAAGCACACGTTTGCGCATTTATATTATGCATCATCATCAACATCATTATCATCATAATCACCATCCTCGTTGTTTAACTTCTATTTTGAAAAAATAAAATTAAAAAATAAAAAGGTTTTTACCTTCAGCAGCAGTGAACGCCAAAAGGCCGACAAAAGCGATGACATAGAGGGAGCAAGCCATGGTGAATGTTTGGGTCAATGATCTGCTTAGAAAATAAAAGATGAAAGCCAAATGTATAATATCATATGCTTTCACTTGTCTCTTTCGAAACTATATTATTTTTAAAATGATAACAGTGAGAAAAGGCATCAAAATTATTGCAGTTACTTATACTTCTTTCTCAAAATGTGTAAACATTGTAACAACAATAAAACAATGTTGTTAACGAGCATCTTAAGCACCGGTGGATGTCGTGATCTTACCTCGTAATTGTTAAGTGCAACAAGTGAATGTTGTGGCTTGGTAGTAGTAGTAGTAGTAGTAGTAGTAGTAGTAGTAGTAGTAGTAGTAGTAGTAGTAGTAGTAGTAGTAGTAGTAGTAGTAGTAGTAGTAGTAGTAGTAGTAGTAGCAGAAAGAGGAGGAGGAGCTACTGTTTTTGTTGTTGTTGTTGTTGTTGTTGTTGTTGTTGTTGTTGTTGTTGTTGTTGTTGTTGTTGTTGTTGTTCATGATGATGATGATGATGATGATGATGATGATGATGATGATGATGATGATGATGATGATGATGATGATGATGATGATGATGATGATGGTGATGATGAAGAGTAAGAGGACGAGGAAGACGAGGAGAAAAATGGGGAGGAGGAGGAGGATTGTGTGTAATTATTGTTTTAGTGCTGTTATTTTTGCTTCGTAAATCTGTCATGCTTTTTACTGAAGTGAATCAACTTTTAAAAGCACTAGGTCGGTTCTTCGTCAGCCCAATTACCTCCCTCATCCCACTATAGTAAATGCATATGTGGGTGTGTGTTTCTTTGCTGTTGTTTTGATTTAGGGTGAGAGGTAAATTATGGATAACATTACAAATAACTAGTGGTTCGGGGTTTTAAAAAATAATCTATTCTTTTTATTAGCCTAGGCAAGTAAACAAAACACTATCTACCATATGAATGAAACTAAAATTGTAAAGGAACAGGAAATAACAAGTTATTAAATAGCCGGAAAAAAATCCTGAGAATTCTAATGCATCAGCCTTATAATATAATATTCCTACTCTCATCGCCCCCCCCCCCTTCCCTTTTCCCCCTGATCCTTTTCTACCCGAAGCACAATGTGACCAAAGTATTGAAAATAGTTGCTGGAAGCCTTAGCTGCATTCTTGTCCCCTAGCATTAATAGACTGCAACATTGTTTGCATACGAATTAAATTTACAATTACAATTGTATGAGTCGATTCTTCAACCTTTTTGACTCTCGAAGTGAAACTACGCCGTGCTATAAAGTAAGGTGTAAACAATCAACTTGAGTCCCGTGCGCTTATATTAACGTATGCAGTTGCGAGCGCTTTTAAACTCTTACCAAACCAAATATAACTTTCACACCGTAAGTCTAAACATCATTTAAGTAGAGGTTTCTTTTCAAAATGTTTGTTTTTTAAAGACAGTTGATTTTCATTCCTTTGAAAAAAAAAGACATTTTTCAAGAATACATTATTAAATAATGTGCTTTCCCAAGTGTGTACTAACATATTGGGGGGGGGGGCAGAGTAAGCATAACCAAAGTAAGAGATTACATATTTCAGTCAATGTAAATTGCAATCTAAAGGAGACATTTTAAACATCATTTATCAAATATCTCGTTCCATGTCCTGTTCAGCTTGAGAATAGAATCAATAAACAATCAATAGACAAATACAGACAGAGGCTAAGAAGATTTTTCAGAAGAGCACTTGTTAGTGAAGAGGGAAAAAAAAGGAAAGTTTGGACTCTACTCATCTGTCCCCTTGTGGACTGCAAATATTTCTCAAGGTTCTCAAATACTGTATGCTTTAAACAAATGAGTTTTTACTTAAAAAGCAAAACGATTTTCAGAGATTCATTTTATATATTATAACATAGGCCGGTGTGCAATTTAGACCTACAGTTCCCTGTGATTTGACTCGTATTGGGGTCATTCTGAATAGACGAACTATTGTATCTGAATGACTTCTTTTCTATTGATCTGCCACATAAAATATTTTGCAATCCCCATAAATCTGTTCGTATTTGATTAATAAGGCAGACTTTAAACGTTTTAAATTGGGGTAAATCTTAAAAAGGCAATTCCTCATGATGGAAATACTAAACAAGTAACGACGTTTTATTTCTCTTCGGTTTGGCACAGTCCTTACACTCTCGTGTATAGTGTAATGAATAGGGCTCAGAACATCGGACTTCGATTCCTATTTGATAAATGTATCAGTATCGAGGTATCGGTTTTCCCTCGCAGACAGCGTGGAATCAGCCCGCTTCCAAAAAATATTAATTGTTTCAAGGCGCGTAAATACTGTACTTCAAGAAAGCCGCTTTGCCACAAGAGAAACATAATTACGATCACAACGAGGTGCTTGCTGTTTTGTGCAGCTCTTACAAGATGGCCCTAGAGATGGTTTAACTTACCTTTCCGTTTGAAAGTGCTGGAGAGGATAGACTAAGTACAACCTTTTATATAGGCTCATCGGCAACTACGTCATTTGGGCTCAGGTATCCATTTAGCTTTACTCAGCCCAAACAGAGGCAATTCTGCCCAACCCATTTAAATGCGCAAAAGTGAAGTTTTAAAGTGGGGGAGCTGGCTGCGCTTTGTGTCACATCGAGTAGACTTAATACTTAAGGCTCTTTGACGTAACAGGTAGCAAGATGGCAAGCTTTAACTTATGCATTGTGCTCAAGTTTGCTCATTTGAACAGCTCATACTGCATAAATACGGCATGTTTCGATCCATTTTGAATATGGTGAAAAGCTGAAAGTTCTCCGTCTTGTCATTATATATTTTATAGTGTTCATGAACCTGAAATGAACTGACGGATATATTATGATATTATAGCCTGAATTTGGAAAACCTTTATATTCTTATTGGAATAGTTAACACTAGACAGGTTATTAGAGTGGGAAAAAAGGTTGGTATTTTAGAGCTTTGCAAAAGTCTGTGTATTTTTAAACAACATTTTACTTTTGGTCCATCTTAATTCTGAATCTCACAGCTTTCTTGTTATTCGCTTCATACATCATTTGAGTGAAAATCGTTAAACAAATAGCTCTCGGGTTTTATTATTTTTATTTCTGCAACAATATATTGTTTTCTCTTGCACGTAGTCATCCCGCATCTCCCCCCCCCCAAATCCCACTCACACCCGCAAAAAGATAAAATTAACAACTACAATAAAAAACGACACACATACCCCAAAACATAAACAAACTAACACACACATACACACACACACACACACACACACACACACAGAGGCACGCACATACACACACACACACACGCACGCACACACACACACACACACACACACACACACACACACACACACATTTACACAAGTACACAGATAGAGTGACAGAGAGAGAGAGAGAGAGAGAGAGAGAGAGAGAGAGAGAGAGAGAGAGGGGGGGGGGGAGAGAGAGAGAGAGAGACGAGAAAAATCGCCTACTGCTGGCGACAAGGTATTACACCCAAAGTTTGCATAAGTATTCATAAACGTGTCTTTTGATTGTTGAGAAGACGTTTGTTTGAATTGCATTCATGCCGCATTCATGCTTTATCATGAGAAGTCAGGGGGTATTGACTGAGACACATGGTGGGCAGGCGAAGCAGTCTTCACGAAAAGAGCATTACAAACAAAAGACCTGACAGTGAGATTCAAACCGCAGAAAATTGAGTTCACATAAACAGAGGGTTTGGGACGAAACGGTCCTCCTTTTTCGTTGACTGAGCTTATAAAGGGAACACGTCACGTATCTAAGAAAATGCACCAGGTTTGTTTCGCACTTTGATTACAAAAACAAGATTATGTTATTTACACCTGTGACGTCAATTATTCTGTTATTTGTTTGTAACGTGAATGGGTTCGAGCTTTCTAAGGAACACATAAAAAGGGCTGGACCTCAAACCACCGATGTGGGTTGTTGACGGGTGCTCTGGTGTGGTTTGCTTCTTCTTTCCTATCAAACATCTGTCGTCCTTATCTCCCCTTCTTCTTTTTTATGTTTGTTACTCTCTTGTAACACCTCTAATCTTCTGGCGCTCATATGACCTTATGCAGTTGCGAGCGCCGTAAAACCTCTACTAAAACAAACAAACAAACCTCCTATCTTGGAGATTACCATCTACTGTCTACTTTTACTTTTTCTTCTTCATTAGGTGTCAATTCTGGAGGAGACATGGTGCCCCATCCCTTCCTGTTTTCTGTCTTCTTCATCAGTTCGGTTTTTCTCTTTGTGAAAACATAGCCTACATTATAAATATATCCTAAAGTGAAATTAAAAAATGTGAGGCCTACCTTTCAATGATTACCTTGCTCTAGTGAAAGGGCAAAGATACGTTGGAACCCCCCCCCCCCCCCCCCCCCCCCCACACACACACACAAGGCCGATTTTGTTTACACCACGAAATTCAATAAGCATTTCTCCCCGTTGTCGATAGCCATTGCTGTCATTAGTATTTCCGATATGTTCTCTTCACAAAAACATCAACGATGTGGCTTTAAAAAAACCCCACACGCACAGCGCAGTGACTCATCACTGCTACCACCTCTCAGTGCATAAGAAATTCTCAGTTTCTTTAGTTTTGAAAAGGTTTTACTTGTTAACCTATTATTCAATAATAAACACTTCAAAATACAATATCTCAGCTTGGAAAGATTGTTGAAAACTTTCAAGTCCGTAATGATAAAAAACCAGGACGATTTCCAGAAACGGGCTCATGTTAGAATAATATCAGACATACGGGGACTGTTGGCAGAGGCGTAGTTTAGATAGTATCACTGGGTGCATGGCCTGTTTCTAGGTTCTTTTTGTACCTTTCACTTGATTGGGAGGAGGGTGTCAGTTGAGCGAGCATATTCATTCATAATACTATGCCTTGGGTTATGGAGCGTTGACATGACATCCCTGTTAGATGCACTAGAAGAAAGGTATTGTCGATATGCTGGTGAAAGTCGTTAATAAGCCAAAGAGGTTAAATTTGCGCCAGTGACACCTCTCCAACAAAGAATTTGGTTTATGAGAAAGCAAGCTGTTTATTTCAAATAGTATAGCTCGGAAATCATTGCACCTGTGTATGGAAGGTAACACGATACATGTTCTTCAATTTAAAGCGATGAAAAGATGCTGTAATTTCATTTTAAAAGATTAATACCATCAGCTTAATTTTAATATTTGTAAAGAACAAAGAACAAAGTGCAAACATTTAACTAATTATCTAAACTACCTTAATTGTCCGCCGGACATCTTGCTTGCGTAGTCACGTTTTGTTCTACCTTCCAAATTGACAAAATGTAGTCCTACAAAGAAAACGAGACTTGGTAAGAAAAACTATAAGGATAACGGAAGAAATTAAAAAGGATATTACATTAATGTTTGGTGAGCTGTGTAACTTGAAGGAATAAATTATCAAGGTCTTAATCTGTTAACTTTTCCTAATTTAACTTTGTTCAGTTTGGTTGGTTTTGTGCAAACTGTCACTCATATTAAGTTGCAGTTACCGCTAACACTTTTCTAAATTTGTATTGCGTTGATAAGTCAATACTGAGAGTTCCTAGACTGGTCGAGTGTGAGCACATGTGTGTAGTTTCGGTGGTTTCAGTGCAGTAACCAATGTTATTGCAGTTTTCTGGAAGAGTAATACATGTGTAATGAAACACAGTTACATGACAGTCGCCAGGAGCTAACTTAACCTCTTCCATAGTTCATAGACGTCAAGGTATTTTTTTTTCTTTCTTTCTACAATTACAGTCCAGACATGGACAGGCCAGAAAAGGATCCAGCAGCCTGACTAAAATCTCACGTAAAAAAGTCCAAAAGATGGAGATACTCAATTTAAAACAAATTCTCCAAAAAAAGGGAAACGAACCCGGGTCCTTGGCGTGTGACGGCTAGGTACCTAACTGCTACACCACGTATAAAATGTCACAAGTCCCCCTGCCCCCTGCCTCCCCCTCCCTTAAAAAATCAGAAAAATGGGGATACTCGCTCCACACAAAGGGAATTAAACTTGAGTCTTCCGTGTGTGACGGCAAATCGCCTAATCGCAACACCAAAGACGCAGGAAAACTGGTGTCTACAAGACGCAACTTGCTGTAGGAATATATAGGCTGCTGAGTGGAATGGCTAGGTAAACAGAAGCTAAGTCTTTGTCAAATCTGTACACTCAGAAAGAATGAAAAAGCCGTATTCGTTTTTGTATTTTTTGTTTTCGAAAACAAATTTGAACGCCGCATTTTGCGCGTTCAGCAAAAAGGGCAATACACAGATTTGCCATCCTCTTTAAGTTGGCAGACGCCACACTTGGGAAGAATAAGTATGTACTGAAATGGGTATGCTTGTTCAACCCACAATGAATGTGGAGCCATATTATCCACAGCAACTTCTCTCGAGACCAGTCTACACGTTTTTATAAATCATTTTCCAAGCTAGGGTCTCGTGACACCACGGCTAAACTCTACTTCAACAAGCGGAATTTCTTTTCAAGAGCAATGGGATGTCCCTACAACTCCAGGTATTCCGAGGGGAAAAAAGGCATCGCTGTGAAACCAGGCGCTCGTCAAATTATAAACTCCAAAATACCGACATTTTTCCTGCAAGTTTGGCAGTTATTTATCGATTTTCTTTTTTCTTTTTTTTTTGTATTCAGTCAAAACCTTTTTTGTTCATTTAAAAAAAAGATTTTTGTTTGAATTCTAGAAAAAATGTTGATAAAAGGAAAAAAAAGTATTTTTGTTTTGTTTAAAAGACTCTCAATTAATGGAAGGCACTACAGTTTGACGGCCATTTTCTCGTAACATAAGCATCTGAAACAAGGCGACCCCGCAATCTTAAGTAAGATCTATACAAAAGAACCTTTGGTATCTTTTCGATCTGAATAACACTACAACATCTTTGAACCCCAACCTAGTAATTGCATGGTTAAAGATACCGTATTGCATAAATACACGTACACAGTGCTTGCGTAGCTACAAATGTGGAGTTCATAGGATGAGTAAAGTGTTTGATACAAGCGAAGAAGAAGAAGAAGAAGAAGAAGAAGAAGAAGAAGAAGAAGAAGAAGAAGAAAAAGAAGAAGACGAAGAAGAAGAATTGGAAAAGTGAGGACTAATGTAAGGACATTTTAGTGAAAAGAAACTGCTGTTATGAAAACAGAGTGTGTCACTGTGCAAATCGGAAAAGTGTATTTGTAAATGACGAATTTGTATACATACGAACATAAACCCACATACACACACACATGACGCACCCACGCTCCCACACACACACACACACACACACACACACACACACACACACACACACACACATATCCTGCAACGCAAACCAGGTGACATTGGGTGTTCTGTGTTTACCTCTGGGGCGCGTGAGCAAACTGGGACCAGCCTCCGAGGAAGGCAGTCCTCCAAACGAAGACCATTCTTCAACACGTTGTGACCTTTACTCAGTTTCACCAGAGCACCAAGAGGGTGTGGTAAGACGACAATCGTTGTGTAAATCACAGGAGAGTTTGACGTGGGCACGCCAAAGAAAGGTAAAGCAAACGGGCTCCGCTTTTTCGGAGTGGCCCTCTTATGGGACTGCGAAGGTGTTTTTTTTCTGCTGTAGCTTAAATTAAGCCTAATAAATTCTTCTGCAGGGAAAGTTGAAAGGAGTTTTTTTTATAATGAGGAGTGCACATGAGGAGAATTCATTTGCTGAACCCATCGGGACACCTTTGGGGGCTTTCCGGTTACGGCTAGCTATGAGCAATGAGTGTTGAATACCTAGACTGACGAAAGTATAAAACTAAATTCTAAATCTACGAATCTCGGCATCACAGCTTCAAGTAAGTTCTAATTGGATGCAAAATATCGTCTGAATATAAATTTTCTCCGTCCCTTCCTAAAACTAAATCCTTTCCGCAGAATGCTCTACCTTCTACATGACTCATCACTTCTTTAAAGAGGGCACTATACTGCAACTAGTATTAGAAGAACATCAGAAAATACGCAAAAGGTTAAACCATCTTCCAAAAGTTTACCCCTAAAAATTTGTTGCGTTCATTTTCATAGTTAGTTCAAAGACTCATATTTTTTGTTGGCTTGGTTTTGACTCCAATTTCGGTATTGCTGCTAGATAAGCATTATTTGCAAATCTATGCGGACGTATGACAACAACTGGCACGTGTTAGAAGAACTCAGATTCAACTTGCATTGTATAAACTCCTCTATTCTGTGTACGGCATCCATTGTTCATAACATTGTTTTGCTCTCAATTCCTATTGCTTTCTAGGTTTGCCATGACAGCTTTTGCCAAAGAAGTTAAGATTATAAGGCACTAATTATTTAGCTATGTTCTATTTTAGGGATCATACATATAATCTAACATCATTTAAATACCTTATATTACATGACACCATGGCTACCCCATTGTTTTCTCCACAGAGAATGGAGGCCTCCTGATGTCTGTCAAAGGTCAAGTATATTCTGAAAGAATACCTAAAGAAACTATTGCGATACAGTGCCTCACACACAAAAACCTTTCGAAACAGCTATGTGGGGGTCTATGGAACCAAATGCTTATTGAATGTTAACAAGCCGAAGACAAAACTGGCAAAAAAAGGTGTCTTTCCGATTCGTAGGCATACTCAGAAAACGACCAATAAAGCAATTCGAGCAATATTTACAAACTTTCATATATGTAAAGTTATCATCTAATTCAAAAGTTCCGTTTGAAATGTATTACCAGCATAGACACTTAAACAATGGCCAAAAGTGGTCCTGATTTCAGTAGTACAAACGATATATCTGTATTCTTTTGCCTACAAAATGTTGCAATATAGAAGTAAGATTTAAGGGGGGGGGAGGGGGGGCGGGGGTTCCCACCTATTTTTGGTCAATCTGCTTCAAATTGGGTATTACAATATTTTTTGCCTTTTCTCAGTCATTTCTCTGTTGATTTGATTGTTCTTCGGCACAATTGTAGCTAGTTGGATGCCCAACATTTTTTCTTCTTACATTGTTATTCTATCTTCACTAATTAGACAGGTATCTCTTTTTTTGTCAAAAATATTTGATTTTTTTTATTTTTGACACACTTTTCGATACTCCTCTGAAGATTACAGGTGTATCTTGATGGCACTTGGCATACTTGTTACCCTTAGGGGTGGTTACATTGTATTGTCAGCGTTTTTTATATCTATCTTGCTTTTCATTTTATGATTTTAAAAATTTGGAAAATTGACCGTTTTCTGCATTTTTGACAAGATTTGCACGCTTCTTCCTGTAACTCCGAAACGAAATAAGATATCGAAAGATACTGACTATGTTTAACTTGGGTACATGTGGTGCCAAAGGACAATAAAATCCATCCGCAAATTTCAGAGGAGTATTGATTTGAAAATATGATGTGAAAATCCAATATGGCCGCCATGATAATGGCAGCCATCTTGGATCCGGGAATTTTTGTTCCATCGTAATACCTGTATCATGACGAAGTTGTATGCCAAATTTAAGGTTTCTAGGTCCAGAAATAAAGAAGTTAGCTCGCTTGTGTGACCCCCCCCCCCCTCTTTTAAAGATTATGAGGTCGAGATGTAATTTGAAATATGATAAGTGCAAATATAAGCCTATAACACTAAAGAGTTTTGCCTTCTTTTGAAATCCTAAAATCTTTCCATAAGATCTGCACGCATTCCAAACAGGCTCCATATTACTTCTGCCTTTAAAGCACCCCCCCCCCCCCCCAAACCCTCCTTCCGCCCCAATGAGTCCCGATGTCTCTGATGTAACAGGCACATGGCTGTCGCTTCCTGGAGACCCAGGTTCGATTTCCAAGTCGGAGGAACATTTCATTAAGTATTTTAATCTTTCAACCCAGCTTGATCCTGACAGGCAAGGTCAGAGTCCACCCCTTGATGATCTAAATTGTGTCTAAGGAGACCAAAAACAAAAACAAAACAAAAACAATTTCCCCCTTCCCTTCTTTACTCTTGCAACAGGCTGTGAGCCCCACCGAATTGGTGGACAAGCGGACTAACTCAGATTTTGAGGGTTTCCAGAAATCTTGACCTACACCAAGATTGGGCATTGCCCAGCCTATAGGAAAAGTTTGGTTTCACTGGTGTGTATATTTGTCAGGTTAAAGAGAAAACTATCAAAAGCCGTTCAATTAAAATGAATAAAGATCCAAAATCTTCACCTTCGATTTTCTCAAAACAGCAGTTTTTGGGATAGTCCCTTTGTGCTTAAAAGCTACCAATTAACCTTACCTGTTTACACTTCACATTTGAGAACTCTTTCGCACACAAAGCTACTGCTGAAAAATAAACTCTACATAAATAGCTCAAGACTCAGGACGCAAACAAAGCAGGATTGTTCACCTGTCCTGGACGCTGCACATTTAAGATTGAACGTTCAGGGAAGCTTCTTCTTTCACACATTACTTTATACTTGTGCACGGGCTTTTGCATTGCTTTCAAGATACAACAATACAGGACTGAAAGGGAAAGGAGAATGTGGCGTGTTCACATAAAGGGCATTTGGGACAAGGTGAGTGCAGGGGTCGAATTGCTCCTCAGAATGCTTTTTCAAGTCAGTTCAGCCATTGCAAGGGGGAGGACATGCTTAGCGGCCATTGTCAAACAGCCGTAATGACCCTGCAAAAAAAGACTCGTGTCTTTCTTCACCTGAGTAAACTGGACAAAACATGAACAAGTCACACTTTTTTTGGCGAGCTTATAACCTGTTACGATAGCAGTTTGTTCTCGCAAGCATACACATTTTTGACTGTTTTCACAGACGTACAGAGTTGTGGAAAATAATATAATTATTTAGGTACGTGCATCAGTTGATTACGGATTAGGGTTCTTTTATGGTTGCCTTTCATTCTTACAGATGTCTTTCAGCCACACCCGTGATCTTGTGAAAATATGTAAAATCGGACGCCTAGACTTTTCGTATGAGGGCAAACAATCTTGGAGGTCCCATGTGCACGTTGCGCACGTCTAGGATTCCCTGGTGGTCTTGTAATTGATAAGAGTAATCAGATGCCACCACTCTGACAAAATTCAAAATCAATTTTTACTATAACTGAAAATACTATAGTCAGAATAAAAAACTTTCAGAGTACCTTCCAAATCAGAATGTGGATGGCTGAAGGCAAGGGACTGTACAAAGAAGGAGAATTGGTCACAAATGTAAAAATTAACTGCACTGCAGATTGAAGAACCAGCAATTGACTACCTTTTATGTACTGCAGGGGTATCAAAGAAGAAGATGAAGATTACAGAATGGTATTTTTTCAGCGTCTCATCTTATAAGTAGGGGATAAGTCAGATACTTGTTCTTTTAAAACGTTTTCTAAATTAACAAAACCAACAATTCCTAGGTTTAACGAATCTGAACAAAAGCAACTTCCAACAAGAGTCTTTTGTCTTTGTTTATTGCTAAATATGACAATGGCAAACATACATGA
Source organism: Aplysia californica (assembly GCF_000002075.1). Classification (NCBI taxonomy): domain Eukaryota; kingdom Metazoa; phylum Mollusca; class Gastropoda; order Aplysiida; family Aplysiidae; genus Aplysia; species Aplysia californica. The sequence continues at coordinate 1,436,515 of NW_004797309.1, read as the reverse complement.
ACATCTGGTGCAAAATTGTTAAAAATCGGATATAACCGAATTGAACATCATGACGTCATCAATGATTTGCGACGTCGTTAATCAAAAAATGGGTCTGTCTTGACAGTCAACATTGGCTCTCCAGTCACACTTCCTTTTCTCTGCGTTGAATGCGCTGCTGTTTGGGCACTTGATCCTGGCGACGACACGACCATAGTTGCACTTGTAGAACCGGGCACAATTTGTTGGGTCGCTCACATCAGCGTTTGAAAAACCAGCACATGGTTTGTCCACAATGGGGCTGGCAGTCGCTATAGAAAGGAATAAATCCGACAACGTATTTGAAAAGTCAAATCAGTGGAATGCAAAGGATATTAAAGAAAACAAGTCTATAATAATACGCTTCCATCCTACCCATCGCTCCTTCCAACCAAACATTCTTCCATTCGTTCGTTCAGGTATTTTCTAATTCCTGGTTGTTGCTTCTTCAGTAGGAGTTAGGCCTTCATAAACGCTTTCGAAAGAACACCGGTGGATGATACAAAAGAGAAAACTGTACATCACTCCTTAAAATCAACTCGATAACCTTCAGTCTTGCCTAATAAGAACACAACCCACTTACCATTTTACCATTCATCTCTGAAGAAGCTTTATTACTCCCTTTTCCCAGAAAAAAATAGAACACATTCTCATGCAGATGAAATCAGCGCATATGACCAGCCAAACTTTAATTAAATTGAGTCTAGTTTCTTTACAAAGGAACGTTGTTTTTCCAAAAAAGTGTAACGTTCTACTTGAATTGTGCCCTGCCAGTTGTTGTAGCAGCATGATAGCCCAGTCTGGTATATATCTATACATTGTCATTTTTTTCTACCTTGGGTTTCAAAACCATTATTTGTTTCTAACTCCACAATCCAGACCGATACAAATCTGTGCTCTCTCACATGGTGAACATAACGTAACAAGAATGTGCCCTCCCATCATAAAAATAGCCAAACTTTAATTAAATTGAGTCTAGTTTCTTTATAAAGGAACGTTTTGTATCCTGAGAAGTAAAATCTGATCTATACTGAACCAAAGTAGACTGTCGCGCAAACTATTCAATGTTTGAAAAGAAGAATGTATGTAGCCCAACACAAACAATGAATATGTCATCTTTTTTCTTGTTCAAAACAAAATGTGTACCTTTATTGTTTCTATTCTGGCTTAGCTCTTTTCTGATTTTGTAAGACAATTTAATTTCGGAGAAGGTTTAACACTTAAGGTTCGTTGTCCTATTCCCTATTTTAATACAGCAAGTTAAGTTAAAAAGTGCAAACGTTAGCATTTGCATCATGAAAAAGGCAGGTCTTAAAGCTGCAAGCTTGTTGTGCTCATCAACATGTTCAGAAGAGAATGAAGATTTAATATGAGGATACTATTGATGTAACTGCCTTAAAATACAGCAAGCAGATATTTCTGATTAATGAGGGAAAAAAAATAGAGCAGTAATGCAGCGTCGAGCCAGTAGATGTGCCGACTTCAAAGAGGTAAGAGAAGAACCTTGAAGGTTCCACTTACTGACGACCACGTGACCAGGGATGCTCCTTTCCCGACACTCCGAGGCCACGAGAAAGCTCAGCTCGCAGGTGCTGTTGCGAGTGCTAAAGAGCGTGTTTGTGGGGCAGTCCATTGTGGCCACCACTGTCATGTTAACACAGGCCAGGAACTGGGCACAATTGCTGGGGTCGGGGTTCATGCCGTTGGGGTCGGGTGCGCAGCGAGGATCATCTGATAAATGAAACAAAGAATGTCTTAAATTATTTTTCAGTGAGTTAATGGTTTCAATTCTAAGCAACTGGACTATTGTTACAAGTCAAACGAGTGCATGGGCTGATAACAGAACACATTAAAAAATATTACGTGAAAAGAGAGATACAAAAGTATTCAAACGAACTCCTTAAACGGAACGAAAAGAATTTTGGGAAATAAATGGAAAATTGATTCATTTCCTAATTCATTATTATCTGTGACTCCGAAATTAGCACACTTTGCTGTAGGTTTATTTTATCAGAGCAGTGTGTCTCTGTTTTCTTTTCCTTCATCACCACACTGTGCAGTTGTCTTAAGTTCATCCATATGAACATCACAGACGGCGGAGGATCAAACTTCGAGACAAAGACACGCAAAACACCCTGGTTCTATTCAATGAATAATAATGATCAATGTGACTGTAGTTTAAAAAAAATAAAAGTCATAATTATCTTATGTACTAAAATATGATACATTCTAAGAGATGCAACAAACGTTAGATGCCATTGTGGAAAAATCAAGTCATCAACAGTCAAGATCGAAATTTGGGTAAAAATCCGTAAAGTCAATGCACCTGTCACCTTCGTAAAAATACTTTCTTAACTATATCCGTACTCTCTGGGGTCATTTTGTACCCCGGGTTGTATTCTTCGCATTTTAGAATACTTCTAGTACGAAGATCTCTTTGAAAACGAGGAAATTTCTAATTTTGAAAATGGTGGCACAGAGTTCCCCACGTCGTATGGATACGATAGGAAAACACGACGTACGGATAGGGTTAAGGATCGGGTGTGTGTGTGTGTAAGTGTGTGTGTGTGTGTGTGTGTGTGTGTGTGTGTGTGTGTGTGTGCGTGTGTTGTGACAGTGGGTGTTCCAGGGAGGGAGCAATAGGGGATAAAGTTAGAACATTTAATCAAAAGCAAATGCCTTTATGTCCAGCACACATTCATATATGATGAAGGCAGTTGTGCAATTTAGAAAAATAAAGATAATATGGAGGGAACCAGCTTCAGGATTGGGTACTGTTTAAAGGTTTTCTGTTTTCCGAGCAAACGTCTTTTCAAGATGTGACGGCTACGGTGGTCCGGTTCTGTTTTATTGAAGGAAGGGGGGGGGGTGCATCAAATAAATCCGTAGAACGAAGACACTTGTGGTATTTAACCAGCTTCGATGTGGGGGCAAACCTGCATAATATCTTACCATATCGTTGACATATTTTATTAAAGGATCCTTCCTCGTGTTCAAACATACTTTATTGCAAGTTTGGAATAAAAAGTACTTGTTTTTAGGCGTGGCCTTCCTAAAGAGGAGAGAAAACAAAATGTTTGCTGAGAGTCCATGAACCCTGTTATGACGCCATTGATGACGTGGATTATGACGTTTCAATTTATATTAAAAGCTTGTCACGAGGCCTACCCTTTCCTTATTCAGACTATAATTGCAACCTGTTTACCCAAAGGGAGGCAAGGAGGAGAAGAGATTCTGATCACTTCTGGTTATTTAAACGCAACTTGTATATTCTTCTATTTCCGATTTCTTGTCATTGTACAACAATGTTGACTATCCAGCTGAAGAGCCATCTGCTAAGAGATTGTTTGTACAAGGGTTGGCAGTTTGAGACACTGGGGAGGAGCTAAGATGAAAAGGATCAATACCCTTGTTTTTTTCCAATTAAAAGATATGTGGTTAACCCTGAGTTTGATTAAAACAGTGAGATTCCTCTTTCTCCCCCCCCTCTCTCTCTCTCTCTCTCTCTCTCTCTCTCTCTCTCTCTCTCTCTCTCTCTCTCTCTCTCTCTGCCTCCTCCCTCTCTCTGTCTGTCTACGCGGGCAAGTTTGAGACAATAGGAATCCAGTGAAAATCAAAGACAAACAGAAAGCCGACACTCTTGATCCCCACTAATATTGTATATCACAATTGAAAAGTTAACTTACTGAGGGCTGGCGTTGTCATGACCTGGTTGCAGTCGTCCCACTGAGACATGGGCTCTACGCATGCGTGGCCAACATTGGACCACACACGGGTGTCGTTACAGTTGATGGTCCAGTATTTCTTTCCTTGGACACAGAAGTGCACCTGGGTGTTATATGGAATAATGGGAGGCAATGATAATACCACAAAAATATGTATAACTATTGTTCAAAAGAGGGCTAAACTGATCCTTTCAGAGGCGTATTTGCGAGGGGACTTCGAAACGAAGATTTGTGAGTCTAATATAAAAAACAGAGATTGAACGGAGGTTGAACTAAAGTTACCAGTGAGTGGCGTTTACTGTTTACACATGCTAAGAAAAAAAAATCTCAAAATACTGCTTCTCAAACTATAACAGCATACTAAAAAAATAATTGTAACTACGTTTCCTTTAGATAAAAAAAACCAACAGATTGTCATACCCAGTGATCGCCTTTTCATAAAACACGCACCCGTATTTTATCCATGTTTTTATAGCAATTAGTTGTTGAAATATCTACACCTAGTAGAGCATGCCAACAGCTGTTAAATGTCCCTTTGACTGCTACTACGACTTATAGTACCAGATACAGTAAGCTATCCTGGTAAGTGAGTTTGCTTTTTCCCACAAATACACACCAGTTATCATTATGCAAAGAGGCAAAGTAGAATGAGACGGAAAAATAATGAGAAACCCTGTACGTGGTCAGAATGGACGAGCACGGAGCTGAGAGACGTACTTAGAGATGCAGTGGAAACGGAAATATCGAGGGAGCGCGTTGTCTAGTCAGCTATGCCTGTCTCCCTGCTGATGACAGCATTGTAAGTGAGACACATACCAACCCATTCTTTACAGCGTACATAGCGGGCAGCCTTTCCATACACACTAAAAAATCAGTCCTTTTTCTTAAAGTGTAGAGGTTAATTAATGTTGTACATAACATTCTCACTCTGACTCCATTTTTTTCTTTTTTACAAGAAAAGAATGTTGCTTATTTCAGTGATGGGTCAACTGACGTTGATTCGAAATGTCATCCCAAATGTCTGAAGGTAACGAAAGAGTGCACCTGAGAGATTCCAAGGGGAAAGAAAGAAAAGCATCGAGGACTTGGCCCGTATGAAATTTTGGCACTCTTAATGGGAAGGGGAGGGGGGGGGGGGTGGATTTTATGGGCTCTTTGAGAAAACAAAATGTGCTCTCTTTATAGGATGTGTCTACTTGACAGTATTTGTAGGTAAGTATTATGCAAATGCAAAATAAACAAAGTCCAAACACATCGTGTTTGTTTGCGTCAAGGACCCACCTTTAATTCGCTAATCAATGTGAGTTAAAGTCTTTGTTCTGGTCTTATATTACTTTCTATTCCCGTGATTTGCTCACTTGTACGTAAATGAGTCCGGGTTTTTCAGTAAAAGGTGTCTAGTAATAAAGTATAGCTCCAACAGTTATTTTTAAATTAAGTAAGCCCTACAACGATATCATGATCTGATGAGAATAAATTACCACTGTACTGATTGCAGCATGATTATATCAAGATTGTGATTTGGATCTGGCAGTAGACGCGATTTACATAGGGACTATTACGATTTCCACCCGGATGTAGATATTAGACTTTCTGGAATAAAAAAACATGTCATTGACTCCTTAGTCACGTTTTCCAGCTTCTCATCATTGAGAAATAATAACAAAGGATCTCAGCCTTTTTAATGGTTAGTATGGTATCTCTATTTGGAAGGTGTTGAGTTCGGTTCTGCGATATTTTTCTTTGTCACGTTTTGTGCCACGAAGGCAGCCGTGACTCTTGTCTCACATTCAACTTCAGCAAACATCTGTACACACTCTGTATCCTGTTTGACGAATATGCATCTAGGTATTAAGTTACTTAGACAAAGTTACGCCATCATGTTTGATCTAGAGGCGAACAGGTATATTAGAAACATTGCACAACGTGTGTTTTAGGCAAATAAGAAAATGCAAATTTGTATGGATCTAAGTCAAATATTAAAACCTAAAGAGAAGAAGAGAAAGACAAAGAGACAGACAGACAGACAGACGGACAGACAGACAGACAGACAGACAAACATACAGTTGATCTTTACAATTATAAGCATGAGGCTACTGCAAACATTTGTATGTGATTTTGTTTTATGGATGTAGAGTCCCAAGAAATCCTGCTTTGTACGAAAACGAGATGGTTTACTTTAACATTTATTCTTCTTAGAAATTAAATTCATCTTTTTATCTTTGAAACCCTGTTCTTTAACATAACCCTTCGCTTCTTTGCGCCCCCCCCCCCCCCCCCACCCCCCCTCTCTCTCTCTCTCTCTCTCTCTCTCTCTCTCTCTCTCTCTCTCTCTCTCTCTCTCTCTCTCTCGCTTCTTTGCGCCCCACCCCACCCCCCCACCCCCCTCTCCGCTTCTCCAAATCAGGGTCAAAATTTTGCTTGTGGGCCCTTCGTTGAGGAGTATTCACCAAGCTGTGATAAATCATTTCAGCTTTGCCAGTATCATACCAAGATGTACAAATAGATTCTAGATTAAGCCGAGTGAATTGAAATATGACGAGCTCTTTGCACACATGCACCGATGCAAGGAAAAAGGTATGACAAGAAAGAGGCAGCAAGTAAGATTTTCTGCAACATGGCTATGCATGCTTCCAACAAGGTTAGCTATCTCCAGTTTGCTTTAATTTCACAGTAACTGTCTGTACCACTGTCGTGACGTACCTGTGTGCAGTCGTTAGGATCACGGGTCCATTCTGTCGTCCAAGGATCCCTGCATCCAGGATCGGCCCCGAAGGTATCATCAGTGTTGTAATTTTGGGCTGGTCTATTTTGTCTTGGTGGGTTTGACTCCTGATACGAAAACTGACCCTGTTGCTGACCCTGTTGGTTTCTTCCGTAGTTATTGCCGTAGTTTCTTTGGGCCACCACCATACTGAGACAGGCCAAGAGAACAGCAACATACACAAAGAGATGCATTTTGTTTTTTAAACTTTTAAATTAATTTGTTGTTACTGCGATACTGAAAAGTTTCGATTTCTACTGAGGACCGTAGCGTTTAGTTATTGTCTTTTTAAACTGAAAGCCTGGCCACGATTTTTTAAAGACTACCCAACCAAGTTCTGTAAATGATATGACTTCTGTTCTCAGTATGGCGTTCTAGCCTATCATGCTGCATTTAAGTACAAGCAGCCCCTTCCTGAATCCCTCAAACCACAAAAAAGACAGACGCGTGCTACCACGAAGCTATATAAAGCCTACAAAACGACCGCTGTTGTTGACTTGGACCTGCTTATGTTTATTTGTTTACCCAACTGTAGTTGGCGTGTGTTCAAACCAGAGCTGAGAGCTAAGAAAGTTCGAGACGTCAAGAGACTTCTTCCATGACACTCCTCGGTTACTTTGCTTTGTCTACAAGTCCCCCAGTGACTGTGCGTGCTTTTTGAACGAAAAGAACTTCCCAGTGATGTTTATTCCCAGGTCTGGCCCACGCAGCTGTCCGTTATTGCAAACATGTACGTTTAAAATCACTAGTTTTCCTTGCCCAGATGCAGGCATCATTCCGATATGCAGAGGTAGTGGTATAATAACATACAGGACTACTGACAGTATGTTATATATATAAGAGAGAGAGAGAGAGATAGAGAGAGAGAGAGAGAGAGAGAGAGAGAGAGAGAGAGAGAGAGAGAGAGAAAGAGAGAAAAGGTTAGGGGGGATAGAGAGGGGGATTAGAGAGAAGGAGAAAAAGGAGGAAGTGTGGGAATGCAGTAAAGAGATAAACTTTCTGAAAATTTAAGAGTACACATAAGACAATAATGAGAAATAGCAGAACGGTTCAAATTACAAGAGCAAAAAACCTGTCTTTCCTATCATCCAACCATCCCAGACACAGTAGAGGTTAATGAGTTAGCTCTTTTATTAACCAGTGTTAAGATACTTGGACGAGTCTTTCATGACACCACACAAACACACTTTGAAATACTGAAGTAAATGAAGAAAGACAGATACTCAAACGCCCTACTTGAAAGGAATGACAATTTCATCTGGTGCTTATAGTTTGTATTTCAGACACAGTTTGAAGGAGATGGGCACGTATGGCATGGGTTTAACTGATCTTCCAACATTGTAAGATGTGCTACTTTGAAACATATCGTGCATCTCTAATAGCACCAAGGTAGGACTTTTGAAAACTCCCTTAACAACTCAATTTCATGAAAGCATAATAGATAGCCTGTGCGTATTTACGAACCAGAATTCTCTGAATCACCGTCCGGCAGTACACAAATGGGACTGGCATCTTACCTTGGATATAGTACACTGCGGAGAATAATGGAGCTGTTTAAAACAGAATACCGTAATAGGCTGTACACTAGGCGGTCATAAAACAGTCCACATGCGCGCGACTGACCTAGATTCGGTGGTCAGTTTGAATTGCTGTTTGCATGCTTTGACATTGGATTATTTCTGCCTAATGCAGTTTGCTTTTCAAGTAATCTGGATTAAATGAATACCTTCTCTACCACTGTGTGCGTTGAGGAACATAAGTGATGACTAATTAATTAATTAAGATTGACCAACAGTTTTAGATGGTAAATTTGAAGTGCTGTTTGGCTGCACTGTAGGCGTACTGTTCATTATCAGTCATTTTTCATCGCCATCGTACTGAATGCCTGGATTCTTTCGGTTGAGGCCTAATGCAGTTGGGTTTTTTTCAAATCATCTGGACTGTGTGAAAATCAAATATCTCTTCCATCAGTGGACAGTGTTGCCTTCGATCTGACAGAGAAAGGTGAGGCAGCCATCACAACTTCTTTGAATTGGGCACAGCTTGCTATAACAATGAAACCATCAGAAAGAGTAAGAATGCACTGCCTCACAAAAGACACATCAGAAGCTCTTTCTTGGACATGCAGATGCCTTGCTGCCATGACAAATATCCACTGTAAACGTACGAACCATACATACACCAGTATGTCTGTCTAGGCTTCTCTTCCAACAGGATGACTTAGAGGGGCATTTTGGACATTTCCAACTATCTGTGGACTGGACTTATTTTTTGACAGTCCAGGAAGTGATGTACACACATACAATTGAATTCATTGATAAAGCAAGGATTTGCTGAAGACAGAGGTTGCACTGGACTATAGCATCAATCATCTTGATTGTGACTTGTGCGAGAAGGACCTCTCAGACAGTGACCTGCTACTCATTGACGACATGGTAGAGGGAAAAATCTCTGTGACTGCAGATGAAAAGCTGTCAATTTTTCACATTTCTGGCTATATTGCTTTCAAACGCAGTGAGCTTTCCGGCAACCCCCCAGGCAGTACACCAAATGTCAAAGCATATCTTGAGGAAAGCAACAGTGGTGGTTTGACCTATCAATCGGACAAACTGTTCACACTCACTACTCTGTCATTATCTGTCAATTTGTCTCTTTCTGATTACTAGAAACCCTGTTGCTTTAATCTGCCTGTCTGTCTGTCTATCCATCCGTCTATTTCTGTATGTGTCTTGGGATGTGATGATGCCCATGTTTGTCTGTCGGCCTGGGTGGTTGGCGGGCGCTCTGATATGGTTTGCTCCTTCTTTCTGACTCTGCTGTCGTTGTTTTGTACTCCTTTCTTCACTCTATTGTGAATCAATTTCCTCCTGGCGCTGAAATGACCTCGTTGTTTAAAAAGTACAGTAAAACTCTAACTCAGCTCAAGACAACTCTGTCTTTCCATCGGTTTTGTTCTGTCTAGAATAATTTTTTACATATCCGTTTTATTGAACACAAACACATGAAGCTAAACCATTGAGAGAGAGAGAAAAAGAGAGAGAAAGAGAGAGAGAGAGAGAGAGAGAGAGAGAGAGAGAGAGAGAGAGAGAGAGAGAGAGAGAGGCCGCCTAGTTGTGGCCGTCGTAATCATTATTTTATCATTACGAAGGTCACTGCCTGCTTCGGGCCGAAGCCTGAGCTGCGGGTGTGCCAGTTCACAAGCAACGTGTGTAGGTCTTGGACTGCGCTGCCTGTTTTATGACCGCCTAGGCTCTACACCATACGTTACTTCAAGAATAAAAAACCGAAATAGAAAAATGTATTAATGAGTTACTTCACTTCCCAGTCTACCAGATAACGGTTTTTCAGGGTGATTGTTTAAATTCAAAATTTACAATTGGAACATTATAAGTTTTACGCCCCCATCTACATTTTTGAGACCATTAACGAAACGGGCAGTTTTGACCCTGCCGTCAGGACCAGTTCAGACTGAAAGGGATTTAATGTCCCAGCAGAAAGACGGGTACTCAATAACACAGGCGAAAGTGTCAAGGGTACTTACAAAACAAAGAAATAGAATATGACTTAGATCACAGCACGAGGAGCTCATAAGATTAGGGTCGTAGTTACGGAAAACAAAGAGTGTCGTTAACGGTTAACAGATAAAAGTCGTTTCACATGTCCAGGTTGCCAGGTTGACTCCAGAGTACTATATTTCTGTAAAAGAAACAGAATCCTAGAAAGCTGATGCCCGTCCCTTGTCATGTGCTTCTCCCTCTTTATCTAAAGTCATATTACCAAACACGTGCTTTGAAGAGATAATGATAATATCGTCCAGCCAGACACTGTAAAGTATTTATCCTTTTAAAAGTTTTTTTTCTTTATACTTTAAGCAAACTTAAGACTAACTATCTGAAAACAGATAGTAATAAAATAGATGGCAATAGAAACCAATGCGATATTATCGTACATCAGAAATGCCCTAAGAAAGACATCATGTAGATCTCAGTTTAAACGTTGTTTTATTTCCTATCATAGTTTAAGTATCAGTCTGCTTAGGGGCAGAAAAACTAATCAGTCCAGGTTAAACCATCTCAGCACACAGTGGGTAGTGTTGAATAGGGAGGTTTAGCCAGAAAATTTACAGAGCTCTTGAATGTTCGGGACGGATTTTTGTTACTGTGTTTGAAATAGATTAAAATAATTCACCGCTTTCGAGCAGATGCGAATCGCTGGGCTTTGTCAATTAGAAAAGGATTAGGCTGTAATGTTAGGCGCGCTAAACGTTGTCTTTTTTTTAAATCCGTAAACGAGGTTAGAGAATGGAGATGGGGGGATTTGGGGCAGAGGGGTGAAGGAGACTGATTTCGTGAAAAGTCATCTGTAAAAATTCTAACATTCCCAGAAGAGTTGACATTGATTAACTGTAGTGGGTGGTACACGTATAAACCTGTCGAGAGAGAGGAGAATTAGGGAGAGAGAAAGAGAGGGAGAGAGAGGCCGGAGATAAAGAGAGGAGAGGAGAGGAAGGGGAAAATAGAGAGAGGAGAGGGTGGAATAGATAGATAGAGAGAGAGGGGGCGAGAAAGAGAGAGAAGGGGGTGAGAGAGAGAGAGAGAGAGAGAGAGAGAGAGGGAGAGAGAGAGAGAGAGGGAGAGAGAGAGAGAGAGAGAGAGAGAGAGAGAGAGAGAGAGAGAGAGAGAGAGAGAGGGGGGGAGGGGGGGGGTGAAAGGGAAATATTTTTCGAGCCACTGCTAAGTAGATTCGGAGGTTCTCCAGTACAGGTTGTTTCTTCAGAGCCACATATCTTCAACACTGTAGCGCTTTCAGACAACATACTGTGATAGCAGTTTTTGTATGTACTGAACCACTTTCGCCATTCTCCCAAGCCTCTATAGCTAACCCTGCGATGATTACTTGACGATGTTTACATTCATGGTTTCCATTTTCGAAAGCGCTGTTAATTGGTACATCTTGTTACATCCATGTCATTTGAACAACTGATTGCCCTGGAATGAACAGTTTTGACACCGTGATTATTTCACTACGTCAATCAATCTACTGACGGCATATTTTACTGTTTCATGTAGAACTTTTCTTACCACTGATAATGTCACTTTCCTTCTGCGTATTTAGTAATATATTCAAATACTGAAACAGGCATCTCTTCTTCTTGTTAGGAGCATTCCATTTCTAAAATCTAAAACAGTCGTCAAAGACGAGCGGTCAAGATAAAATTTGAAGAGTAGGCCAGCTAAATATTGTGTTAAAGTTTGACAATAGCTAGCTATAAGCTAATTTGAAACACATTTATTAAACACAGAGAAAACAATAAATGCCAAGCAATACTTGTGTTTTACGTGATTACAAAGTAGACACTTTTTCTGACATAGTATTTATATTTGGCTGAGTGTGGGGTGGGAATCTTTCTCCTTTCAAAAATGTTAATTTAAAAAGATAATTTAGTACTAACACATTGTACGTAGAATATCCAATATCTTCATGAATAATACCGTCTTTTCCCACATAACGGAAAAATTATCATTGTGTGACTGCTGTCAGCAAAAAGAAGCTACATACTACTGGCATTACTCGGAATTCTGGCAACGAAAATATGAAATTCGCTAGAAAACATTTGCAAACGCTCTAAACCGTAGCTACTGCAATGCAGGTAGTAGAATTACTACTTTTACTTTATGGGTCGTAACTAGTTTTTCTAAACTGCCAATGAAGATGATTCCGGTAATATGATATTTGTTTTGGGAGGGGGTTGGTATTTTCTTATTCCGTTTCTTTTGTTTACTCATTATTTGTTTTTGGTTCGGTTTCTGTTTTAATTATCAGGCAATATTTCTGTTCTGCATGGATTCATTTCTGTTATTTCTATGCTATTCAAAAATGAACCAGGAAACGGGCTTTTTCATAATGATGTAAAGAAAGAGAGATCATTCTTTGTGTTGAGCTCTTACGTTGGCGCCATTCCTGTTTTCTATCTACCATTTACGTGTAAGCTGGTTCCACGACGGAGACTGTGATTCCAGCACCTTTGTGACGTTGTGAGCGTCACTGACGTAAACATAAAATTAATACTTCCCCTTTGTATTACTCTTTGGTTACTGTTACGATCTGTTTCATATCTAGCCGTCCCTTACTAATTGGAGACAGCTGTATGAGGACGCATTTCGTCTTAACTGTGCCGGTCGTTTTGGAAAATTACCTTATCGACTGGCGAACTGCCATACTCAAAGACTGCAACCCACATAAAAGACATGATGAAAAACACTTACAACAATAACAATTTATACAATATAGCTACCAAAGAGAGGCGGTGACCCTGGCAAAGAGCATGCTCTTCGTAGCTCCAAACGTGTCGAACGGATAGGCTACCACACACACACAAACACCCCCACACACACCCCCCCCCCACACACACACACACACACACACACACACACAATAAAAACAAAATCAATAATATGACAAGAACAACAACAGCAGCAGCAGCAGCAGCAGCAGCAGCAGCAACAACAACAAGAATAACGTTAATAACATTTCCAGCATCCCGGGATAAGTTCAGTACATGATTTTTTTTTATCGGAACGTGGATACGTTAAGGAAAATACTACCTTTTTTTAGACTAAAGCAGCTGGTGATGGAATTGCTTAAACAATAAGTTGCTGGTATCCCTGTATGGCACAAAACTGTAGAAGTTGTGTTGTAGGTACTGCAGCGAAGAGAAGCCAACAGTTTTTGGATTTGCTGACTTCGTAGACTCTTTTGCTACTAGGTTGATATGCCAGCATGCAAATAAGAAGATAAACCTATAGCTTGTATAACGAATACATGCAAGCATGGAATTTTCCACGATTTAGTAGAAGACACTGGGAATCATTGTTCTTTAAAAATCGCATATGCTCTCTACTGACATAATCATTTTTGTATCAGGTGTGAATAAATATGCGATTGGTTGTTCGCAAACTATCCATTGAATAAAAATGCTTATCTCCAAGTCATTACGCACTATAATTCTAAGAGGTTATAAGTAGTAGACTTACTATGTAACCGTTTTGTTATAATGTGTCTCCTCATTATGTCGCTTCAAGCAGTAGCTTGCTTTCAAAAGAGTGACAGAGTTTTAACCTCAGGCACTGCTACCGGCAAAAGAACACTCGAGCTTTTCAAAACCCGAAAACAAAGCGCTGCACAAGCTTCCAAATTAATAGCGGCGCGCTTTTAGTTCAACTGCAGTATTTTGTAATACACCGTAGTTGATGGAGATGTTGATGACAGGCTTCGGGGAATAAACAAAATCTGCAAAATGAATATATGTCGACATGTCACTCCAACACACATGAGGACTCAGTACCAATCGTCACGCAAAAAAATGTCAACACGTCAAAATGCCGGGCTTTATCGACTTCGAGAGGCATGACTTCCCCTATGAACTAGGGAGCTTATCTTTAACAATGGCAATACTATAAGGATCATGGTTAATCACATAAATCCACTCAAACTTTTCTCAGAGTACAATGTAAGAGGTATGTTAAGCCCGATGTTAGACAATAATAATAATTAGGAGAGGAATCGTTGGTCTCTTTTGCTTGGCACAGGTAACACATTAGATTCAGTATGCCTTGGGATATGGTGAATGCCCTTAATGTCAACATCGCCATCATCACAGACTATTTCACCCTGGAACAAGGCTGGTTGCCTCTTGATAATAATATTATAATTCCATGTTTTCCCGCGTTTCTGTTAATCATTCTCTTTGTCTGTCCAGTGTCCTCCATTAGACCATTTCAGAACGGGGTCTTTTCCAGGACAGTAAAAAATTTAAAAGCACGGGAGGCACATTTCGCCTCTTTGTAAGGCATTCTAAGTCTTGCTGTCAAAATGTTTTAAACTTGCCGACGAAAGAAGGCTCTTCAGTAAAGTTCTGCTGGGTCAAAATACAAAACCAGACAAGTGGGACAATAAATGCGTTGAAACTCAACGTTTTTGTTTCACAACACGCTTAATTAAGTTTGCGGATGACTCGACTATTATTGGGTTAAAAAACCTTGATTAAGAAGAGTATTTCGAAGAAATATGTATGTTTTTTAAATGGTGGCAATTCAAATTTTCTGAAAGTGAACCTCTCAAAAATCAAAGAAAATGATGTTTTGATTTTAGAAGAGAAAAACAAACAATCGCACCACTCGTAATTGAACAGAAGGCAATTGAAATCACGGATTCAGAGAAATATCTTAGCCTTATAATCCACAACAAATTAACATGGCAAAAACCACGTAAACAATATCGTTTTAAAGGTAAATCAGAGGCTGAACTTTCTGAGGAAACTTAGGTCTTTCAATCTTAATCCATCCATCCTTCAGATATTCTACACCACCACCATAGAAACTTTGATAAAGTTTGGTATCACTTGCTATGGTAGCAATTCCAGAAGGCAGTACTCTATAAAAATAAACAAGTTGATAAGAAAGGCATAAAGAACAATTGGTAGAGACCTAAGTAACTTTGAATATCTGCACAAGACAAACGTTCTAAGATAGGCGGAAATAATACTTAGTGACCATAGCCACCCACTGACATCGGAATTTCAACTATCGACCCGCAGTAAACGATACATTTCCAAAAAAGCAAGAACAGACAGATATATAAATTCATTCGTACCAACTGCAGTGAGGTTACTGAACACACAGTGCTACAATGAAACACACACACACACACACACACACACACACACACACACACACACACACACACACACACACACACACTGACAGAGAGAGAGAGAGAGAGAGAAAGAGAGAGAGAGAGAGAGAGAGAGAGAGAGAGAGAGAGAGAGAGAGAGAGAGAGAGAGAATGTTTTACGGAGCGGGTTGTCCCAGGACGTGAGACATGTATTTACTAGGCCTTAAGTCCTGTCTTCTTGTGTTTCTGCATGAGTGCACCTTTAGGTCTAACTTTTGTAACGTTTACTGCCATTGGTAACGACCAAGACAAATTTCTCCCTGCGAGATGAATAAAGATTGTCATTTTCATTATCATTGTCATTGTTCTTGCTTGCTACATCAGACCAGTTTGAGTCTCCCAAATTTCTTAGATGTGCTGAAAAAAAAGTACCTGTTTCATGCATACAAGTTTTATCATATTTCTGTTATTCCAGGCATATCCTTGGGTCCTATTAAAATCTTCTCACTACTGTGAGAAACCGCAATCTGAAATGGTATGGGTACATACCGAGATCAACAGGACTTTCCCACATGATCCCACAGGGCGCTGTACGAAAAGGGAGTAGGAAAGGCAGACAGAAACAGATATGAAAAGACAACATAACGAATTGGACAAGTTTGAAGTTGGGTGAAGCCCTTCGAAAGGCTTGAAATAGAGAGGGATGGAGATTGGTGTTTGCCCGATTATCCTTGGTGTCCCAACGGTCATCAAGACTAAGGGATAGGTAAAGTTATTTCACGCCTTGATAGGTTCAGCATTCCAGGTGTCTTCCTTTACTTTTATTCTTATTGTTGTTTTTACAGTCGTTGTCGTTGCTTTTATTTTTGTTCTTGTTGTTTCTGTTGCTTTCTTTTGTTATAACAATATTTACAACTTCTCGTTATAACATTATCAGTTTTTTTTTCGAGCGGGAAGGAGATGGGAGAAGCGTCAATCTTTGCGTGGAATTACTGCCACGAAGGTCACAGGTTGGTAACTCTTAAAAAACGGGTAGAGTGCTCAGATGAAGTTCGAAATTTCCCTGTGACAACTTAATCTGAACAGTGTCTAATACTAGGGTATTTTCTAGTTACAGCAATTGTTACAGATACGAACATTGAAACGTGTAGCTGGCTCTTTACAATAACCCTTCTGGAAAAAAATAAATGTTTCAGATTCAACAATAAGTCTTCATATGAATTATTGCTCTTAAAAAAAGTCTTGCTAGATCTGTATTTATTTAACGGCTTTTTATTAGTTGTACCTTCACTTCATCCTTTTTAACGTGCCCTCCTCGTGTCATGCCCACTCCTTTTGAAGATGACACCTCCAGGAACCATTATCTCATTTAATCTCCGGATTTACTCAAATGTCCAAAGGCAAATGAACCATGCTGTGAAATAACTAGATTCATTGTAACCCGGAGGTCCGTGGTCCCCGTAAGTGATGGGCACAGCAGAGGAAAGAAAAGAAGCTAACCCGGGATCAGGGGAAAGATTTATGTGCCTCTCCACCCCATCTTGTCTGTAAGTCGCGGTCAAGTGTCCTGTGTTATTCACGCCGAATTAAGCTGAAGAAAGATTCGTAAACCTTAATGAACACTGCGGATTACCTGACTCGATAGCAACTTCAACTTACCATCATAGAAAGCTCTAGTTCGGACAACAGGACTCATCACTCTATCCTTTTTTACCTTACATTAATCTCCTCGAGTTATCGGCCCGTGCAGAATGGGCTCCTTTTGTAACGGAGGCAGGTCGGATTGTACGTATCTGTTGTTTCCTTTTTCTTATTTTTTTTGGGAAGATATATAGGAAAACGGGCGAGGGATAAATCGTCTTATGCTTCGATATATCCTTATTCAGATCATTTAGAATGTGGAGAAAAGGCCTCGTGTCATGTTGCTAAATCGGGACAAAAATAAAAGCAATAAGGGTAAAGGAAAAAAATATCTCGGATTCGAACTCTGATTCTCCCATTTGTTCCCATTTTAGTCATCTCATAATGAAACCCATGTAGAAGTGTCAGTGCTCGTTTGAACAACCTAAGCATTCAAATGTGGCCCTTTGGATCGTTTTCCCAGTTCTTACACAAAAAAGCGTGGATTTATCGCTGCGAACAAAAGTGGTTATCTTAAACTTGTAGCGTTTGTCTGAAAACATTATAATCCCACATGTTACAGGTTAAAATGAATTAATCATCGTGAATAAAATCCATGTTTGTTAACCCTTTTTGCAATATCTACCTAGTTTTACTTTAGTAAACATTTTACGACATTTGCAACACAACTATATCATATTACTGAGGCGTTCAATAAGCATTTACCCTGACTAAGTAAAAAGCATTCTAGAAAGTTGAAATTTGACACTCATAATGCTACTTCTCTACATAGTCACCCTGCAAAGATTCATTTTTGCCACCTCTGTTTGACTTTGAAAATTCTTCTGCTAAGACAGTCTGATTTATCTTCCTGGTCCAATATTTAACAACTTCATAAGAAGAGCATTCAACAAGGTAAATATTTCTGAACGCCCCTGGTAAATGCCGAGAATTGGAGGTGTTACTAGAGAGTGACATACAAAGAAAATAAGGAAGAGAGTTAAGGAACATAGATGTCTGATAAGAAAGAGTGAGAAAACCTCACCAGAACACAGTCATGTGAACCACTCACCATTTACTTAGCAATAGAAGTAACAATGGCGTTGAGCAGAGGCTCTGCCTATTTCACTAATTGCTTTTTTAAAAGTTGGCTGTCACGCTGCTGAAGTGTTGGGATAATGCGGGCTAGAAGATTATTAGGATCAAACGGAATATGAAGTGAAAAGTTACTCAATTTAATAGCGCTTGTCGCCTTTTCGTGAAAGTCCTCAGGACAAGGATACACACAAGAGCAAAAAAACCCCCAACAAAGCTATCACCCATTCCAGCATCAAAGCTAATAGGTCCCAAATTAGGGAACTCAAAACTCACCAAATACATATGTTATGTCTTTCATACACCCACACCCCAAAACACACGCATTCACGCACACACAAGCACACACACACACACACACACACACACACACACACACACACACACACACACACAACATATACACATACACACACACGGTATATATATATATATATATATATATATATATATATATAACATGCCAAAAGCAAATAAATGAGGAAAGACTACTTATATGGACTTATCACTTAACAAGACACACCTTAGAAAAGAATCCACTTGGAAGCAATCTCGTGTTCCAAAGTCCAGCACACAGAGATACTGAAAGGAGCATGATATGGTCAGATGGTGCAATACAAGCAAAACACAAACTTATTTCTTCTTGTATGTGGCTGAGTTCAACCCCGCCCCCTCTTTTGTCTCCCCCAACATCCCAGGATTCCGCTTTCTGAGTACAGAACTGTGAAATAAAGCAGAACCGCTTTCACTTGACCTCTGCACATCTTAGTGCTGATCAAGTTGCTCATTGACAGGCCACTTCGAATCCAAAATAACACCTACCAATTTTCATAGATCTCAAATCGTTGGCGCTCTTACAAATGCAAGGCTATTTTAACTTTTGTTTTTAGGGAAAGAAGAGAAGAACAAAGGCTTTATTCACTGTTATACTTTACTTCTCTTTTGGTGTATGTTTAGGCAGTAGTTCTGAGCATTGTTTTCTCTACAGGGGTTGCTTCACTCGGCAATAAATTTAATAGGGTAAGTAACAAGCCAAAAAAACCAAAACATTAGGGATGTATCGATGTCAGCTCTCTCTTACCATTGATATAGCCCCCACTTTCTCTTGACCCATAATTATTTTTTTCCAGGCGTGCGTACACCTTTCAATGTGCTATTTGGTTCTTCCCTACAACTTTTGTTTCTGCACTGCAACTATAGTGTAAAAGCTCCGCAGGTCAGTCAGGACATAAGATCATTTTAAAAAATCGTTTTTTATAGATAGGCTAACGTGTACAAATACGAAAGTGTAGTAGGCGAGGAAGGGAGTGGGAGGTCCAATAAAACTGAACAGACAATGGGTCTGCAATTAGCGCCTTGATAAGCCCACAAGGATACAAGCAATGTTCATTTACAAATATATCACTAAGCGTTAAGGTGAACAAATGACATGTGTTGGATGCTGCCAGAAGAGAGTGGCTAATATTTAAAGGGGAATAGACAACAGAAACAAATGTAGGATAAAGAAAAGGGGTCGATATTTTGAAACAAAACCTAGATTAGATAATCTGAAGATCAAGCTTCTATTGCCAATTACAGATGTGCTAAAGCAGGAGAAGAGCGCGGATATACGCATACAGCTTAAAGAATACATGGAATCGTGAAATGTATAAGGTCTGTCCCAAAAGAAAATTTCCCTATCCTATAACATACTCGCTTTCAAGTGACAGTTATAAAACTTTGCGTCACTTTATTTCAACAAGTGTATAATTTATACACTAATATAAAGTACATCATTAGGCCACCTTCATATAATTAGTATGACGCTTTGTTTGCTTTTACTTATATTGATTTAATCACGCCATGGCGGTTTTAAAAATGTTATGACGTTCGTGTTGCGATCCAATCCATGGTTCTTTCAGAGAAATCTCCCGAAGCAATACAGAATGAACTTCTGAAGACACAGAGTACTTGTTTCTCCTATAACTAAATACATGTAGTAAGATAATAGGTGAGAGAGATGAAAGATGGGCTATTCAATCTTGAAGTTTCAATGCCTTCTGAATACCCCCCCCCCCCTTATGTATCCAAGCAAAACGTTTTGCACATTCTATCTCTTTTTCGATGAAGGCAGGCTAAAAAATGCGGGATACATTGGGCAGAAGTTGTTTTGTTACAGGTGACAGTTCATAGAATTACCACAGAAGATTCTAAGAAAGCAATGCTTTTTGCCATAACACATGTGTCACTGATGAGTAAAGGAAAATCAGCTGCGCTTCGCACGCAGTTTTGTCCACCAGGCACGGAATAAAGGGACACATCTTTAGAAGAATCATAGCAGGTGATGAAACATGGGTGTAATTGTGGGATCCAGAACTGACAAGACAATGAGCAGTATTGAGAAACACAGGATCACCAAGACCCTAGAAAGCCAGATGCAAGCAAAGTGCTTTAAAAATGAAGCACATACTGTTTTTTTACTATTGCAACAGTGTTGGTTTGAAATGGCTAGTTCTCGTTGGCACACCTGTGAATGCTGACTTTTACAAGATGACTCTTCAAACGAAGCTGGCACAAGCAATCAGATGAAAGCCACCAAGTCTGCTTGAGCAAGGTCTAGTCTTTCATCATGACAACGCACTTGTGAACACTTCTAGAAAGGTCAACAGTCTTATAGATTCCTGGCTGTGGGAATTACTTGAACATCCCCACTAGGCCCAGACTTATCACAATGCGAAGTTTATTTCTTCCTCAAAATAAAAGAATGACTAAGAGGGACAGAGATATGAAGACGGGGAAAGTATTGTGCTTGAAACAAATTTTGCTGCCCTCAGGAATACGGTCGAAGAGTACATTATCTCGGCGTTTGACCGCTGCCTATATCGGATGAAAAGGTGTATTCAAATCAAAGTTTGAAACCTTGAATAGAAATTGTGTTTTTGTTCATATTTACAAAATCGAATGTCCCCTGAAATAAAAACTGTTAATTTTATAGAACAGAACCGAACACTTTCTTCTGGGACAGACCTCATATCTAGGAAGAAACACATTATTTAGAATAATGCAAACACATCTGTTCCGCTGTAGTAGGATTATACAGTTAATGCAAAACAAGAAGTCCTGCCTGTCTCGCAATTGACCAAGCCTAGTTACTGCAGAGAGTGGTCAGAAATTGTAATGATAAAAATGGAGACCCCAATAAGTTCAAGAGATACCCGTGATAACAACACTGGCCAATGTGATAACAGCTCGGTTGGTCGCAAACAAGCATAGCTATAAATAATTAACATTAAATGATGACTTCTACAATAGCAGTAGATTGGCCAATCAATGGTCATTTGATTAGTTGTATAAAGTGGCTTTCAAATCGGTCTTTGCTGTCACTTTTCTGGAACCTGTACTTTGAAACACCATAGTGGTTTTAAACTTTAAAAAACTCAATTTGTCAAGATGAAAGGCAAAGCTGTTTTTTCGAAGCTTCTTCTGCTTGTGGTAATAGCACTGGTACATCTGGCAACTGCAAAAAACTGCAAGACAGAAAATGTTTGCCACAAAACCTCTTTGTGTACCTGTGATACCAACGAAGGGATGATCGATCTTAGCCCACTGGGGAATGGGGCAGAGTATGCAAACTTTTCATCTTTTTCATTTATATTTCAAACTACAAACAGTACGAATTCAGTTATACAAGTAACAGATGTATAGCCTTCTATTGATTATACGTATGCATCATCAATTTCCCTTTTGTTTTTGAGCACACGAATTCGTTCTGCAATGGTTGCAAAGTAAATCTGCATTAATTGTTATCCTAACTATAAGTTAATCCATTCAGTTTCACGTTATAAATATTCCCCGTTTTTTCCTCTTTAATATAACAATATTTTATTGTGTTTCATTTTTCTTCGAACTCTAATATTAAAACTATCCGGTCACTGCAAATCATTCAAACTAATAACAGTTTTTCGTGTGTGTGTGTGTGTTTTCAAGAAACTGTAGATTATGCTCTTTTGTGGTTCGTGTGCCCACAGCATGGTAGCCGACAGTACTCTGCACATGGCCAAGTTCCAATTCAACCCCTGCCGTGTGTTCACGAAAGGGGCTTGTCAAAGCGTATTGGTGAGTTTTTCAGCATTTTTCTCTCTATTATAGCACACTTGTGTGCCAAACTTAGTGAAATCACACGGTCATCGAAACAATTAAATCGAAGAAACCAAAATTTGTCCCCCCGTTGTGTAATTTTGATATATTAAATATTTTAGCTCAACATTGTTTGCATACATTAATAAGCAGGTTCCAGCATGGATTATATTGAAAACTGATAATCAAAGGCATACAATAAAGTATATTTGCAGTTTCCAAGGACACTGAAGCTTTGAAAGTTGCCATTTTAAAGCTTAATTTATCTCTACCACCAGATGACACCACCTCCTGGATGACAAATATCTCCACTTCTTTTAACGATAGATATATATGTCTTTCATCAAAAACAAGACAAATTAAATGGACTAGAAACTGTATGGGACCAAAATTTGACCATCGTCTGATTCCATCGTGTTGTGACACATTTCAGATGATTTAAGAGGGGAAGTAGATGTCAGGGTTAACATTCATCCTTGAAAAGACAGGATGGGGTACCCTAAAAGCCTCATTAAAAGTGGGATTGTGTAAGCGGTACATAGAGCGTTGCCTCAAAGATTAATAATCTTACTTGAACAGTAAAATGTGCTCATCTTGTTTATTACAGCATTAGCGTATTCGTACGTTCAGTGTGTTTGTTTGCCTACACTAAGTATTAGAGAGTGTTCCTCAAAACAATATGTTTCCTTGTTTGATAACTGAAGGCATAGGCAGCCTAAACAACAACTGAATATACATTACTTAAGTGTATTTCGATACAAATCTACCGAACAAATGGGGCACGGTCCAATAAAGTAGAATGCTTCTTCCTACTTTTTGCACATTATAACTCTCATTATTAATTATATTAGTATTATTATCATTTTTACTATTATTGTTACTATTATTATTATTAGTATGATGTTGATGATGATGATGATGATGATGATGATGATGATGATGATGATGATGATGATGATGATGATGATGATGATGATGATGATTTATTTGTATTATTATTATCATTATTATTTTTATTATTAATAATAATTTTTTATGTTTAAAATAATAATGATTGTTGTATTTGTATAGCACATATCTAAACACTACAGCAAGCTCTATGCACTGTACACTTATTATTACACAAGCACATCATTGAAGAATCAGAAATATTCTAGGCTTCTAGAGAAACAAACAATGCAAGCTGCGGATTGCATATACTAACAAGATCTCTCGTTGTCTATGGTCGGGTGTCCATTCCCACCTGATCGAATTGAGGAAAATTTGTATAAAGTGCCAAAAGACACAACGTAGAGTCCCTGATAGGATTCAAACCCAAGATCTTAAGGTTGAAACCCAAGAGCCTAAGTGCTAAGGCCCCTCGTCTGCTGCGTTTGGTCAATGCTCACTTAGTTAAACCATTTACTGCAAACTTTCCGTAAGTGATTTTCTCTATCATACTGATCTATATTATTCAGTTTGTATTATCGTGATTTTAGAGGTACGGTGTTCTCCTCTCATTTAATAGGTTCCTGGCTCGAACCGTTACAGCGACAAGAAAATTCTTCCTTAAACTTATATGTTCTCGGTTCATCTCCTTTCCTATTCTCTAGTCATATTCCGCAATATGATTTCATTTCACAGATTGTTTGTCTTATAATCCTGATTTTAAAAAGACCGATATCTTTGACAGGATTTTGATTTAAATAGTATGGTTACTAAAATATGTGTGTGTGCTTTCATCTTGTACTTGCTGGGCATGCTTTCATTTACGGTTAACACACCTTTGGAACAATCTTCTATTCAGATGTGCGAGGTGTCCGTTCTGGGTGTTAACAAGCCTATGGCTACACCAACTAACGCCACGTTCAAGAAATGTGATGATGGTCTGATTCTAAGTTACAGTGCTGGTCAAAAGTAAGTACAAAAAGATTAAAACTGCATCCTAGCAACCATATAACGCAACTATTCTTTTTTTCGGAGGTGGGGATTGATTGAGCACAAGAATAACACTGGTTCACTCCTTTGAAAACGGATGGTAGATGGGCAATTTGCACGAGAATGGGTGGCGCTGCAAAACCTTGGCTCTGTATGCCATTGTCACTGACTGACTGACTGACTGACTGACTGACTGACTGACTGACTGACTGACTCACTCACTCACTCACTCACTCACTCACTCACTCACTCATTCACTCACTCATTCACTCACTCATTCACTCACTCACTCACTTCTTCTGTCACTCACTTCCTCTGTCACTCACTCAGTCACTCATTCACTCACTCATTCTCTCACTCACTCACTCACTCACTCACTCACTCACTCACTCACTCACTCACTCATCCCCTGACTTTCTCGCTGACTGATCGACTGACTGACTGACTGACTGACCTACTGACTGGCTGACTAACTGGCAGACTAACTGTACTTACTGGCTTGCTGACTGACCTATTTCCTTACTGGCTCACTAGCTTACTAACTAACTCACCTACTTACTCAATTACTAATTTACTTACTTATTTTGTGTAAGTGTAGATGTGTATGGATTTTACGCACCTATAAATACTACTACACCTTTTTCCGATAAATTTATCAAAATAGAGAGTCCAAATGAAACATAACACTTTTTTTTCAAAGTAGTAGGGTATTTAAGTGGCGGGACCTCCTATTTTAACGATTAACTCCGATAGGACCGACTTACTTATAAAGATTTATAATCAACGAGAAGACACCATTGAGAACAAAATAACAGCGCACGTCTGATTAAATCAAAGCCCAATTTGGGTAAAGGTCAGCAGATTCAGTCATTCTTCGCTCTCAGTTTACTGTCAAACAGGCTGAAAGATAAACACACGTCAAAACGAGAGGTAAAATACTTGTGAATGACACGAACCAGTTGGGACAAATTAATTATCGGTTTTGAAAATGTCATTATCTTCCCCAGATCAGCCGAGGTCTACCTAAAGTGTGATCCCAAAGCCAATGGTTCTTTAGCGTTTCTTGGAGAAAAGCTTTTGCGGCAAGATTATGTGAGTGCTCTATCTCAATGTCCAGCTGATATCCTACACGCTTCTTGTCATTACTAGAGTAAAGATGAGTCACAGCTTTGAGCAGCATTTGAGGATTAGCCATTTGATACTGACAGTTTCGAAATTGAGATCAATTCAAGAGGGAAAAAAACACATTTAGTACCAACGAACGATTTGATATTTTGAATAATCTCTTTCATGGGGTTGGCATTGTACACATTCTTTCATAGATTATTCTTCGGTGTTCATTACATTCTACTTTTGGCGACGCTAAATTCGAGATGGTTTAAGTAAAGATCATTTTCGTGATGTATCAATTTCTACTATAAGGTGTTTAAAATCTTGAACATTGTCTAAGATTCTTTCAGAGAAACAGACTTCTCCTTGGAACCACATGATCGAGTTCAAAAGTGTGAAAAACGATTCAACCAAAGTGCACCTATTGAGCTAGATACAGACGGAAATAATTAAAGAGATATTATAAATCTTTACATGGAACAAAACTCAGCAGTTCGAGATGTTGAAGGGTACAAGACTGTTGCATATAAACTGACTGAAATAGGAGTCATGCAAAGCATTTATGTTCTCATTTCTTTTTTACACGTACGGTAAAACGATTCTCAGAAATATAAAAGTCACTCAAACTCAGACTGGGAGAAAAATTAATAGCATAAAACATACAAATAACAAAGTTTTATTATCATATTCAGTAAAGAGTTTTCAATTTTTCTAGATACTCTTGAGGAGAATAGTAGAAGTAATGGATTGTTTTTAAATGTAAAGCGTAGGGTGAATAATATTTAATTGTAAAAACAGTACACCACCGTAATTTCTATAATCCAATAATTAAAAGTAAAAACATAAAATATGTTAAACGGCTCAAATGAGCTATCTAGAATATGTTATCATTACATCTGACACCAAATAATCCATTATAAATGAATTGAATCATTCAATCGCTAAAGACATTTTGAATAAAATGAATCAAACCTATAAAACAGAAACATCTCAATGACTATTGAAATACGAGCTTTAAATGGTTGTGAGTTGTTAATGGCTGTGAAAGCTAGACTGCTACCAAAAAAAGGGAAAATAAACATAAAACTTTAAAATGATTATTTTTTTGGGAAAATGTTTAAAATTTCAAGGAAGAAAAAGGAGTCAAATGAGGCAGTTCTGGAAGAATTGACTCGTTTACTGTTAAATACAATTCGGGAGAGACAAATACAGTTAATAGACATGGATACCTTGAAAATGTTGTTCTCACAAGATACATAGAAGGTAAAAGAGGCAGAGAATAACCAAGAGGGGGGAAGGAAAATGAATTTTTTGTTAGAGCACCTGAGCAGAGAAATGAGAGGCAAATCAGGATCACCAATGTCTGTTTCGAATCTTGTACTCCTTGAGGATGTCGTAAAAATATTTACGAATTATTTATTTAGCTGTAGGAGAATATCATGGTGTGACGTCGTTGACACAGAATATGCATTGGAAACTGGGCGTTTAAAAACAATGTTGTTCAGTAGCCAGGCACTTGAAATATTTTACCTTCAAACGTCGTAACCTCGTACTCGTGAACGACAGCCCCTTTCAGTTTTAATTCGGTATAGAATTTTGATTTTAAGATTAACAATATATGAGGCATCGTGGTGAAATCAGGCGCGAGTCAAAATAATGAAATCGAAGAGATTGGCATTTTATCGAATTTTTGTTTTTTGATTTAACACATTTAAAATGTATTTAAAAACATTTCTGTCTGGATTCTACTGTCAAATGATGATTTAAGACACAAAAAGGTATATTTGCAATATCTCACGACTCTCAAGCTTTGGACGACGCCACACTTTAGAGACATTTTCTCCATAATTTTGCCTCTGAAAACAGGCGACCAACACCTCCTTCAATAGCAAATATTTCGACTTCTATTCTTGACATAAAGCAAGACAAATGAACAGGCTTTAAAATTATGCCTTTATATCCACAAGTCCAGAAACTGACGGACGCCTGATCCCACAGCATAGTGATACACATTAAGTTGCCTGCCTCAAAATCATATTATGCTACATTATAGTTGTGACAGGATTTGTTTTTGTTATTTGATTTTTAGAAATTTGAGCTCCGAAGTAAGTTCGCTTGCCCGAAAAGCGACTCAACAACAACAAGCTCCTCTGCCTCGACGAAGACGACAAAGTCGAAAAACGTTGGAAGCACTACCCAAACAAAGCCCACAGGAACAACCTCGGCAAAACCTACAGGAACAACTCCCACCAAATCCACGGCATCTACTTCCGCCAAACACACTGCATCCACTTCCGCCAAAACCACAGGAACAACTTCCGCCAAATCCACGGCATCTACTTCCGCCAAACACACGGCATCTACTTCCGCCAAATCCACTGCATCCACTTCCGCCAAACCCACAGGAACTACCTCAAAGAAAACTCCTGGATCGACTCCGACCACGCCCACGACACCCAAACCTCCAGCCACAACAACGCAGAAGGGATCAGCTGCATCTAGCAGGTTAGAATGCACGTCTATTTAGAAGTTTTAGATATCAACTTAGGACTCTGGAGGTCACATCTTAAAAGAATTATGTTTCCTTTAGAAATGTGGGCGGAAAGAGAGGTGGGGGGTGCGGACAATGTGCTCCAGGGGGGTTTGTCTACTTTAAAAAAAAACGGTAACAGTGTGAGTGAACACACAACACTATAAACGTAAACATCATTAACACATAATTCACTCTGAAAGCTGTACGTTTTTGATGATTGAAGTTCAGGAGCTTCATATGAAATAATATTTCCCCTTCAATCGTTTTAGTCTCGTACTTGTTAACGACTGACCCGTTCAGGTTTAACCCTATAGACCTTTTTTAATTAAAGATCAACACTATGTTAACTGCTTTAAAATCATAGATTGTTCATTTTCGTCGTGTCATGGTTACAAGAGGATACATCTGTTTTATCTTATACGGCCGTTACAAGCGGATTTAAAAGTTGTATTGCAAACAGAATCTGAAGATCTATTAATTAAGGCCACAGTCACGTTTTTCTTTGAATTAAGCCTAAAGTGGATTTTGTAAACACGATAAATGATTTCTAGTATATATATATATATATATATATATATATAATATATATGAAATATAAAAAGTTGATCTATTTTCATCGACACCACTTTCAACGCATGCTATTAAACACGGTATAGTAGATTGATCAGTACTTTTCGGGATTCGTGTGGAGACGTATAGTCATTTAAGAAAACTACGTTATTACTCTGAAATGTAGGGGCTGCGTGGTTTCGCTGTCTTAAAATAAGTAACCCGTAAGCATGATAGATTACTGTTAATCCCATATTGTAGCGATTCACTGTATGCCCCTAAAGAGCGCCGTTTACTATAGTGTCCAAACACAGAAAGATTTTTTGGGTTAAAATTACTGGATCAAGATTTTATGAAGTATTTTTGTATAGATCTAGTCGCTAGCGTACATGAGTTCCATGCCACGTTGCATGCGTACAGGCAAACTAAGAAATCGGCTATGATTTTTTGTTGCTGTTTTCAACATGGACGGGCTAAAATGGACAAGCTATGCGGGACCCCTGCATCATGTAAATTCATTTATCTAACCATTCTTCCAATGATTGGTGACAGATATTAATCTATCGACCTTTTTTTAAGCAGACAATATTTATATAGCCAAAAGGAAGGGGTGGGGGATCAGATAAGCATTTAGGAAGATACAAACAAGCACCACAACTTATTATGTTTTGTTAAGTGTTTTACGGGCCCGCATCTGCATAATATCATTTGAGCGGCCGGACACATTGGGCATATTTACTTTGGTGGGAATTAATTTTGAATCGTGCACGGGTGACGGCCGAAGCTTACTATTATCGATGTCAGGGCTACCAAGGAATCTTTAATATACCCAGCTTACTCACGGACCTTCAGGATTTTTTTTTTTGCATTATCCGAGAAGGCTAGGTGTTAGATCTTACATACCCTAAAATTAGGAGTGAGGCTGAAAGAGTGCGATTTGAGTCAGGATTTGCTGTACTTGCCTTGCAGAAATAGTCAGTAATAAAGGAGGCAGGAGCCCGCAGGATTAGGGGGGGGGGGGACTGTCAGAACATGGAGATGCAAACAGATGACAGAACAGGTTTAGAGAGCAGAAAAGGAGCTAAAAGAAGAAATTTCAATGAAGAGAATGTTTTGTCGTTACAGGTTTCGAACCCAAGACCTATTGAATGGGGGGTGAACACCTTACATCTATACCACAAGTGCCCCCAACCCAGATATAACTTGATTTTAGCTAAAGTCCCAGTGGCTATTCCAATATCTGTTTCTATATAGCCAATAACTGTTAGATTTAAAAGGGAAAGCATTTGAAGGCGCAAAAAAATGTGAGGGTTTTTTTCCTCTACCTTCAAGATTGTAAACATCTAAAACCATCCTGATGTAGATGCTTAAAATAATCCTCATGAAAGGGGGTTCAGTAATGTTTTTATCCCGTCTGTGAAGGAATTGTCTTAACAATTTGATACTTTAAGAATATTATGATCTCTATCTTTCTGGAACACTGCATGAGGAATTCGTGTAGAAGAGCGGTGTGAACTTGACAACACTGTTAGAGGATGTAATTCTTGAATACCGAAATATAACGCCCTTTGTAATGGAAATGAAAATAAAAATAATAGGTCTTTTCATTATGAATCCATCATCAAATGTCAATGTTTGCAATTTAAACCCCTAGCGACAATTTTCAAAGAGATATTTCGTGTTTACATGTTTGAGTGCACGTATTATGTAAATGTTAAATATTGGGGAAGGAGCTTTCAATTCAGACTGTCTTCATCTTCCATCCCCATTGCCAAAGAAGGCAAAGGCGCAATCGTCATGTTAAGAGATTATGGTGTCCTGTTTTGTTGTTTTTCTGTCTTTTACGGGGATTTTTAGGGGGAGAGGGTTGAAAGTGTCATCGCGAGAGACAAAAATATATAAAATGGTCCTACCGTCACTGGGGATTATAACTATTTTACTTTGCCCAAGAAAAGACGACGCAAGCTACAAAAAGGAATATATTTCCTGCACAGCCATTCTTTAGCGTACAAGGCAACTCAAAAAGCAAAGAAATAATATGTATATACGACATCCTCCCACACCCATCATATTATTCACTAGAAGTAGCACCCTCTGACCCTTTCCTTCTGTTCCCAAATCTAAAAAAGTTCCCAACGGATAGGGTTGCCATATTTATAACGCTGCTACATCTGCACTGATGGAACGGTTTA
Organism: Aplysia californica; assembly: GCF_000002075.1. NCBI lineage: Eukaryota > Metazoa > Mollusca > Gastropoda > Aplysiida > Aplysiidae > Aplysia > Aplysia californica. The sequence goes on along the minus strand of NW_004797309.1, from coordinate 1,406,203 downwards.
AGTCCGATCCGAGGTGTTATTTCTGTTGAAGGATATTTGAAGATCAAGCAAAGATGACAAAAGTGTGTCAACTTGGATGGCGACAATGAAGAAATTTAGTATTGTGGGTGCCAGATTTCAGGTTTAAAACTTGTTTCTTTCAAAGGCAGTGTGAAGACCTATTGAACGCCCCTTGTATTATGTATTTGTGAATTATTATAAACATTTAACGCTGTCATTATCAACACAGTTCAGACCCTTTAGCAGGTAAAGTGCCTGCCAAGGCCGTCTGGGATTAAGTTGGACAGAAAATCCCAGCAGACAGAGGGACATTTTTGCGAATATTTTAACTTCCTCACATGGTAATTTAATCCATGTTTTGTTTTGTGCCTGCAATAACATGGAGCCTAACCAGTGCACCGCAAACGTCAGTCACGTGTCAGTCAAAGATATTAATTTTGTTTTAATTATAAACGCTGAGATGAACACAGGCCATTATATTATCACGTATTTTAGCTGTTCTTTATAAATATTTGTATCTGTGAAATTTGGTCGCAATGATTCCGCAAAGTACAAAGGAATCAGCTGTTTAGTAGTACGTTTTCTTATGAAGTACCGTGGTGACAACCACGATTGCGCCAAATAGTTTACCTTTATAGGGAATATAGATCTGCGTGGCTCAACACTCTATTCCTTTAATGAAGATATTTTGTGTTTACACCGGCTTCCAAATTTGCACGGTGTTTGCAGAGAGGAAAGGGTTTCAGCAATGCTAGCATTGTTTGCCAGGGTGTCTGAGTTCGCTCGTTACGTTTTTTGGAAGACACGAAAAGGTCGCTCAGTTGTTGACCCTGAAGAAGCACAGACGTCACATTGTTTAATCAGAACTAGGAACAGAGTCACATAATGGTTTGATTGCACAACCTTGCTGCGGCCCAAAAGCTCTCGAAAGCTCCAGTGTGTGCATCTTATATCTTTCACCCCCTTTTTAATTGCATTCTTTTGTTTCTGTCGACATCGCTATCTATCCTTACCATATTGGGCGATTTTGACATCATTCTCGTCACTACTTGAAGCAGAAACAGACCAGACATTTATATACATTTCTAAACAATATCTTAGACCTTGAAAGTTACGCAAGATTGACCTGGCACTGTTTAGAACTACTGTCCTTTTTAGTGTAAAATGGACATTATACGATTGGCAGTATTTTAAAAAAAGGAAATTTTCTTTAACTTCTAGCATACGGAAGCTTATTCCTCCTATGTACGCTGCCAATTTTGCCATCCGTTTTCAGGACTACAAACTTCAGTATATTTCCTCTCCTATTGAACCTATTTGCGTGAAATAAACACACAAACAAATGAGTAGAAATGAATGACCCAAGTATTAAGCCTTACAGATGAGATGAAATTGATGAGGTTTGGTCGATTGTTGTTCTAACTGTAAACAGTGGACCCAACTGAATTGGCCCAGCTTATACTAAGAGTTCATCACTATAGGGAAGTAATGAAAACTGAGATTTGCTAAGTGCTGTGATCCTGCCCTGTTAACATATTATTTTCAGTGTGATTGTACCCCATAACTGGTCTACACTGGCCACTGCCCAAGAGCGTCTGACAGTTAGGGAAATGGGATGTGATTCCCACACACTTAGGAGAGTGGGGGAGAGGAATAGCCAGAGAGCAACGGGAAATGTCCACAACCTGTGAGGTCATGCCCAACGGATTTTTAACCAGATTCCTACAGGAACTATGAATGGATGTACTCTTAGGTGTATCTTGATTAGAAGGGGGACCAGTTATGGCTATATACCGTGTAGACAAAAGAACTATGAAACCCAATGGTTCAAAAAGGAAAGTTTTGTATGACTTATGGGACCAGGTGCATTTACACAGTCCAGTAAATAAAATGTGTGCTCATTCCTGGTGCCCTCACTTGATGTCTGCGTAGTTTCCGAACTCAAAGTGAAAGATCTAAAAACCACGCCCGTTTTGCACCGAGTTACGAATTGGGCTTGCGTTTAACTATCAGACCATAGATTTAAATTGTAACATATCTTATATCTTGCATGTAAAAACCGCCGTCCTTTGCTCTCTATGTAAACCTAGCTGCGAAGGTGTAAATGCAGGGGAGGAGGGGGGAGGTGCAGACGTACAACAATAGCCGAGTGCATGTGGCACTCCCCCCCCCCCTTCCCCCTTTGTTCCTGAATTTGGCTCCAAATTCATGAATTTGGTCCATGAATTTGGCCCAAAATTCCGTCATGAATCTGACCCAAATTCAGTCAACCGGTGCCCTCCGTAGAGAAAAGGACCTACGTCAGAGTGCACGATCTAGTACAATACAATATAGATCTGTCTCTGACTTTGATGGGGGGGGTTGGAATAATTGTGGTTTGGCTTTGCACTTTGTAGTAGTAATGCAAAACTAACATTACACCACAGCGTAGAATATTGAGTAAGTTGTTACTTCATTAAAACTTTAGATTTAGTCGTTTCTTTTTTCTGTGTGATGAACTCTGTTTTTCTGCTTTCCATATTTCAGCTCCATGTCTGCTGCCGTACTCATCAGCATTGCCGTTGTGGTGCGTGGTGTACTTTAAAGTCACACCGGGTCGCTGCAGTGACAAGCTGAGCAACTTTTGACTTCATCGTTCCAGTCACTTGAATTAGAACTCGTGCACGATTCTTAATGTTAAAAAAACAACTGATGCTGAGATTGGTTGGCTAAGAAACAGACAGATTGTTGAGGTGTGATTGGTTAGTAAGATTTGTTCTGTTTTCATCACAGAAGTTTGCATTCAATGTGTTATTTTGAAGTTGTTTCATTTTTTTCTTTTTTTTTTTCTTTCTTGTGTAAGGGAAGGGGATACTGCAATCAGATTTTTTAGGGTAATTATTTTATTTTTTTTAGTTTTACTAGTCTGACTTTGATACTTTTATAAAACGACATCGGTTTCCTTTGAGGTCTGGAACCTGAAAGACAATAAAACATACTACTGTCGATGTGCTCCTGTAAATATCTACGTAGTGATCATTGTTGAGATTTAAGGGTTGTGAATTGGACTTCTCTTTTGTGTTGTTCATTGTTTTTCTAGCAAAGTGTAATTTTTGTATTTCCTCTGTTTGAAACTTCTGCTATCGTTAACACTATCATTGCAATTGCTTTTTGTTGTTTGTTTTTTTGCCGAATAATGTTTTGCTTGCCTTTTTTTTAGGGGGGGGGGAGGGGTGCTTTGTAATAAAATTGTTTTCAACTATTTAAGGCAGGACAATCTGCAACATTGATTTCGTGGCAGTTCACCAAGAGAGTACTCATAATGTACTTATCGAAGAATTAATGTTTTTTGAACTATTAGCTATTCGTGTATTTTAAACCTCTTTTCGAGTCTTCAACTGTACAGTGGTAAGCAGGGATTCTACAGGGACTTTTAATGCCTATCCACCACTGAACTCAGTTCTTTCGTAAAAATTGTTGAAATTGGAGCACTGTCTCTTAGTTACGCCATTGTTATTGCATGAGCGTCAAAACCATAAGAAATTAAAAACTTTTCTTTGGGATCGAACGTGCTTTGAAAGGTCCCAATTATAAACTAAATAATAGTCACATGCGTATCTTTGCCATCACGTAAAGTGGGTGTGTTCTCCTCGTGACACTGGAAGCGATAGTCCTATTGATCAAAAGGTCACATTACACCCACTGAGCCTACTGGGATATCGCTTAACTTGTCAACAAGGGTCAAATATTTCCGCAGTGGTTTTGCATCTGACCGTCTTTTACATACTTATGTTATCGTCCTTGGTCAATTGTGATAACCATAAGTTATACTGCAAACTGTAACACTTCTCGTCTGACTCACAATGTCCATCCCTAGTGGTTATCACGAGGTGGTTAGGATAACAGTTTGGAAAGATTCCTCTTTCGTTTCCTTAGTAGTTATTGACTAATTACTGCCCGACTAAATCCATAGCATTGTAAATAGAGGAAAGTACTTAATTCATTGCTAGAGGTAGCTAATATCACATTTGTCTTAAATACGTAGACTCGATGTACTAAGAGTCGATTGCCTCAATATATTTGGATTTCTTTTTAAACCAAAGATTAGTAATTCATAGCTATGTCAAAACATGTCAGTATGTCCAGTTTGTTTTAACGACTATAGTAATTTCTTTTAGCAAAGTTGTACCAGTTTCACATTCTGAGAATTGAAAATCATGTCTATTGTTGTATGAGACCGAAGAATTGATTAGAGTTCAGTATTATTTAAGTAGTTTTCAGGTTTTCTGTTTCCCAAAAAAATAAAGCAGTTCTTCCTCACACTAACTGTACGTTCGCTCTTTGGGCTACTTTTTAATATTTTGAGCTTATTATTGCATTGCAGCTATTTCGCCTTCTCTGTTGCCTCCCAAAAAAACGTACTCTCCAGATGAATGTATTCAGTTTGAGATTTGATATGTTTTCAAAACCTGAATCCATGCTATAGATTCTACTTAATTTGATCTCTAAAGCAGGAAAAAAACATTCTTGGCATGGAAAACAACAGAAAAATTTAACTCCTGTCAAAGGTATGAAAAAAGACACACACTCAAGTCAAAACGGGACCTGAGTTATGTGGATCGTTGTTCCTGAAAATTTACTTTTCGTTCAGGTGTCCAATCGAGGCACAAACGTCAGTTATCGAAATTGTTTACTGTAGGCATAGGACGATAATTTGGATAGCAAACATAACATCTTAGATAAATAATAATAATAATAATAATAATAATAATAATAATAATAATAATAATAATAATATTTATAATAATAATAATAATAATAATAATAATGGATTGCATTTATATAGCGTATATCCACTTATGCAATGCTCTATGCGCTTAACATGATACATATAATGGATTTACAAATCAATTTTAAAGGTACATAGTGTTACATACTCATGCAAACACATATCCATTCACGCACGCACCACACACACATACATACTCACATACACACATAATATGCACATACGCACATGCGAACTCACAACGATCTACAGCTTGGATTCATTCTGTCTAATCGAAATATGATGAAAATAGAAATGATTTTAGTTTCTTCTTAAAAATTTCTAGATTTTCTGCTTCTCTGATAGTTTTTGGAAGCCTATTCCAAACAAGTGGGGCAAAATATGAAAAAAGAGCGTTGGTAATATGATTTGTAATTTATTTTAGGCTTAACAAGGGTTGTTTTGTCACTTGATGATCTGAGCGTTCTAGGAGGCACATAGGGTGTTAAAAACTGTTTTAGATAGTCCGTGATAAATCATTTAAGCACTTGTAGCAAGTTAAACATATTTTATGTATGATACGCTCTTTCACTGGGAGCCAGTGTAATGCTTTTAAAATAGAAGTCCCATGATCATGCTTTAGTTTTTTAGTAATTATTTTGGCAGCAATATGTTGTACTCTTTGTAGTTTTTGTAACTGTTCATCAGGTACACCAGCCAGTAAGGAATTGCAATAATCAATCCTTGACAATATAAGTGATGTTATTAAAGTTTTGGTGACACCAACAGATATATATTTTCTAATGCTCCCTATTTTCTTCAGCTGGAGATATAGATTTTTACAAAGATTGATGGAACTAAACACTTAGGTGTTTTTATGGTGTGATGGAACTAAACACTTAGGTGTTTTTATGGTGTGTTTTGGATAATGGTTTACGGCGCTCGCAACTGTATTAGGTCATATGAGCTAGAGAACACATTTACCATTTTTAGTTTGGTATGAATTAATTTCGAACTTTGCCCGTGTGGCGGCCGAAGGCAAATCTTTTGTATTTTGGACCATTAAGGGATCTTTAACGTGGGAAACTTGCTCAAGGGAGCTCCGAGATGTTTTGCCCTTATCCGAGAAAACTGGGTGCTAGATTTTACTTATCCCAAGAACAGGGGTGTGGCTGGAAGACAGCAGTAAGAAGCAGCCAGGAGTAACAGTTGAAAGGGAGCAGCAAGAGTCAGGAGACCAGAGGAGGAGCAAAGGCGGGTGTGGGGTTGGGGGGGGGGCAGAAAGTTGAGACAAAAATAGACGATGGTGTGAAAGAAGGTGAAAGGTGACAATTTTAGAGAAGAACATTTTCCGTTGCTTTCAGATTTCGAATCGGAGACCTATTGAATCAGAGGCAGGCATTGTAGCCTCTAGACCACGAGAGACCACCGCCGTCCCCCCTCCCCCCAACCTCTGAACGCTTTAAACAGCCCACGCACTACACAAAGATTTATGTTGATAAAAAAACAAACAACAACAATGCTAACAAACTGTGTCTCGCTCTGGACCTTTTTTGCCCTTGGTCTCATCAGTAGATTTCCTCCCATTTAGTCTCGAGAGTAGCCCAACGTTAACTGTTTTACAACACATTGCAACCCCAGGTAGACTTTATTCCTCTACTTTTAACGATTTCGACGTCTTTAATGAACGTCTCGCGCAGGCTTCTTTCCAGCTGTCATTTTGTTAGCAAAGATGACCTACGTCTACGTCACGACTAAGAATGAAAATACTATGGAAGCATAACTCTACCTCCATCCGTAACACCACAAAAGCGGAAACATAGGCTAAGGAAGTTTAGTTTGAGAATTGAGCTGAGAAACCACGGTCTTCAGAATTGATGGTTCAACTCAAAGGTCATCAAAACGTGAAGACTTTCATTGTTCATTGTTTGCATGCCTTGAGATGTTGACGTAAATGACATTAAACATCACTTCCACACAGGTACACATGACATTTGACTAAACATACATGTAATGTATGTATTGAATGTTATTACTCTCGGATGATTGAATAAAAATTCCACTCTTCTCTATCCATCTATCTATCTATCTATCTATCTATCTATCTATCTATCTATCTATCTATCTATCTATCTATCTATCTATCTATCCTTTTGTTTAGGCTTCTGTGTGTATGTCTCTCTTACTATTCCTACATTTCATGTCTATCTGCATGAGATCTATCTAATATCTATTTATTTGTCTGCCTGTCTGTATGTCTGCATGTCTATGTTATGCATATCAATTTCACAAACTCCAGGTAAATGTCTGTCTGATAAGATTTTGAACGTATAGATAAAACCATCCCAATTATGTACACTTCTACGTACGGTGCCATGACCTCGCCAGTCATTAAGGCGCGTTTGTTGACGCTCCCTCCTCACGTGTTATCTGTCCGACAGTACTATCAAGGTACTGCAATTTTAATGTTAGCATCAAGCACTTCGGGATTGGCAATACATGCCTTGAGGACTGTTTCTTAAAAGTGCAAAAAAGATTTAAACCAGACGTTTTAGTCTCAAGTAGGACATTCATTCATACCACGAAGAAAAACTGCCTACGGGACAAAAACGACTTTCGACAAGTAACAGTTTGCTTGGTAATTCCACGAGTGAAATACATATTACGCAATCACCATTGCGACTTTTTTCTTCACCAATTCATCTTATTCTCTCTCTTTCTCTCTCTCTCTTTCTCTCTCTCTCTCTCTCTCTCTCTCTCTCTCTCTCTCTCTCTCTCTCTCTCTCTCTCTCTCTCTCTCTCTCTCTCTCTATCTCTCCGAGATATTGCACTTGGTAATTCCCGGAGTGAAATTAGGCAATCCCAATTTTAACTTCCTTCTTCACTCAAATCACTCTTTGTGTCTCCCTATCTATCTATCTATCTATCTATCTATCTATCTATCTATCTATCTATCTATCTATCTATCTATCTATCTATCTATCTATCCATCTATCTATCTATCTATCTATCCATCTATCCATCTATCTCCATCAATATATATTCACAATAGGTACGATGTAAGAGGTCTGAACTAAAGTAAGGAGAAAACGGTCTTATCTTTTAAAAACCATAAAAAATTAAGTTTGTTGACATTCTGTGAACGGTATTCAAAAGGCGGCAATGTGCACCCCTTGATTTTACCGAGGTGTTATAAAAAAGACATAACTTTAACCATAGCTCGTAGAAGAACGGTTAAAGATAGAACTATACATGTACTAGAAGTTCGTGTTGGCTTATAGATCTCACGAGCAAAAAGAAAGACCACTATATAAATGTTCCTTGAACATGTGACTCTGTATCGAGAAGATGCAATAGATGAAAAACCAGGTACATCCTTGTTCTTGTAGGCATTGATTCCATGAGGGATGGAGAATCTGACCTTGTGTAGAGTGCCCCCGAATTTCACAATTAGGAGGAAAGGGCGATTGCTATAGCCCTTGACTTTCCGATATCAGTTTTACTCGAAATTCACTGCGAGCAGTCGGGAAGGCTTCAAAAGTAATCGAAAAAAAAGAGTACAAAGATTAAGGAAAAAAGCGACTCAAACACAACCACACAATCACTAACAAGGTCAATATGATTTTAAAGGCTGAATCTACAGGCACGTTTAGAAAGTTTTGGCAACGTTCACCCCATGATCCTGACATCACTCAGTCAGACTTCCATCGTTTGGTGTTCCTAAAGCGACGAATAGCGAGCAGGAGAGAGGTCCAGAGAAGAAAGCGGTTTTTATTTTACTCAGAGGTTCAACATTGTGATTTCTAGACCGAAACGTTTTCAAAAGGGGATAATATATTATTCTTTTTACCAGCGCCAAACAATACTGCATTGAGGTTTATTGCAACTATGCTCAGAAGTAGCTGAATGTTGCAACTACAAAATGTGTATCAATAATTTATCAATGATATAAGATTGTAAGTTCTTTGGCCATTTTCAACTTACTCTACAGACTGTCTTCGCATGTATTTTTATAGGGATACAAAAATTATA
>NW_004797309.1:1395061-1397301 GCF_000002075.1 Aplysia californica | reverse complement strand
GGGGGGGGTTTGGGGGGGGGAAGGTAGGAAGGAAGGAAGGAGACAAAATATAAAATCTTTTTTCCCTAGGGGAATACCCCACCCGTGTATCGGGGGGGGTTCCATAAGGGGGGGCCGTTTTGTTTGAGGGTGTGGGGAAAGGGGGGGAAAATATCTGTGGTACAGCGTGTGTGGGGGCACGTGCCGGGGGGCGGTGTGTGTGTGTGTGTGTGTGTGTGTGTGTGTGTGTGTGTGTGTGACACACACACACACACAAGCTCGCGAGTATGTTGTATCTTCATGTTGATCTTCACATGTTAGTTGCTTTTCAATGCCTTTATCTCTAATTTCGACATCAAGGATCGGGTCCATGACAGTGTCAATAGTAACTGCGAGTGATGTCACATAATTATTTTGGCTACTTGTAACAGTAGCAGCAGATAACAATTCGAATAAGCCAAATAGGAAACAGTGTAATCTTGTGAAGGTCAGAATAGTGATAAATTGTCACTGACTTGTTTCAGACACATAAATTTTGTCATCGTCTGGATGAGTATCATTTTATTTTTTCGTCTTTCAGGAACCACATAAAGCACCCGACAAAATATTAAAAAATTGTGGAGATTTAATTTTGCGTTTCGTAAACATTGCATTTTTAATGGAATTACCCTCTCCGCCGTGTTCCCCTCCCCCACAACCACACATACGAACATACACACACACACACACACACACACACACACACACACACACACACACACACACACACACACACAAACAAACACACGTAAACACACACATTTCACAAGCAAAGTTTGACGAGCTTTTCCCACTGTAGCAGCAGTACATCTCTGTCGTATACATAAAATCCAAACAATGTGTCCTTGTTGCTTTCGCACTGGTAAAATTAACCAGGAAAGCATTTTAGTTCGTTTATTTTTACATAATGAATTAAAGTAGTTGTTATTACGATACAAGAAATACAATAATATACTCAGTATTAACAAACACACAATCAATAAATACTACTCAACCAAATCCGTTTCTCATAAACACTATGTCTATCTGACTGACTGATATTTCAATCTACATTTTTTCGGAACTTCTCAATCTCACACCAAGCAAGCAATAGCCTTACGATAATATAAACACTGGTGCGAAAAAATTTTAACTCAGCGAGTTCCCCTATCAAATAATATGGACAATCTGTCTTCGTTTGTTTTTGTAAAGTGTTTTACGGCGCTCGCAACTGCATAGGTCATATGAGCCCGCGGGACACACATAATATTTTCAGTTGGTAGGAAATTTTGAATTTTGCCCGGGTGGCGGCCGAAGCCTACTCTTATCGATTTTAGACCACCAAGGGATCTTTAACGTGCGCAACTTGCACACGGGCCCTCCGAGATTTTTCGCCCTTGTCCGAGAAGGCTAGGTGTAGATCTTTCCAACCTGAAGATCAGGGGTGTGGCAGAAAGACAGCAGTAAGGAGGGGCCAAGGAGTAGCAGTAGAAAGGCTGCAGAAAGAGTCAGGAGCCCAGAGGAGGGGGCAAAGGAGGTGAGGGGGTGGGGGCAAAAAGTGGAAATGAAAGCAGACAACAGAACATTGCAAGAGAGCAGGAAAGGAGGTGAAAGGAGACAATTTTAGAGAAGAACATTTTTTGGTCGCTACCCGGATTCGAACCCGGGACCTTTGAATGAGAGGCCAACACCTTAACCTCTAGGCCACGAGAGCCCCCCCCATCTGTCTTCTGTTAGTGGGGAAACTTAACAAGGCCACAAATTATAGACTTGTATAAAAAGGAGTTACCCACCTTCCACCCCCCTCCCCCAACACCCAACCTCATTAAAAAACTACATAAAAACGCCACCATCCCTATTTGCCTGTTTTTGTTTGTTTGTTTATTTGTTTTGGTGGGTTTTTTTATTCCACAAACATATTTGGAACACCTTCATCTGGGTATACGAAATACCTATAGAATATTGCAAACATGTCTGTCACTTCGCGTGTTATGGTAATTCTAACACTGTAATTTTTTTTATGAGTATATCCACCGTTCGCCGTATCAGCCAACACCTTCTCTGCAAACCGCTAAAGAGTGGCTAGTAACTGAAAATGAATCTTAAGGATGTTTTAAAACGTCCACTTTAAGGGTTGATTGCCGACTTTGTAACAGAAGAAGATCTTAAAAAAAACCAAAAAAAAGGAAGAGAGAGAGAGAGAGAGAGAGAGAGAGAGAGAGAGAGAGAGAGAGAGAGAGAGA
>NW_004797309.1:1391795-1394961 GCF_000002075.1 Aplysia californica | reverse complement strand
CAAAAAAAAGGAAGAGAGACAGACAGAGAGAGAGACAGAGAGAGAGAGAGAATGAAAAGGGGGGGGGGAGAGAATGGGAGAGAAATGAGTGTGCCTCTCTTAGATCGCCAGGTGGATGAATTTAAAATTATAATACTTTTAGAACAAAAATCTTCTTTTCGTGGGTTTGAGACAGTCTTTTTCTTAACAACTGAAGCCTAACTTAACTTTGCAGAATAAAAATTGCCTAAATTATTTGTGATTGGTGCGTCTTTACAATTTGAAAGAGTTGGTAGAAACCTTGTAGCGACTCTGTACAGTTAAATGTACACCCCTATTCAACGTAACTCAGTGCACAATTTGGAGATGATGAAAAATCGTACAATTTATTTTAAAACTTTTTCGCACTCATCAAAAAGGGATGGCTATAACGTAAAACTTAACAAGACTGGTCATTTAAAAAAAAGATGCATAATATTACATGTAACTACATGCTTCGTTGCAGGCCTATAAAACAATATATTGTTTAGGTGCTCGCAGAAGACGTGAGTTCGATTCCTGTGAGGAAAGGATTATTTTCCTTTAAATTTTTTGAGTATCTCCGTCCCTCTGCTAGGACGTTGTATCCCTAACGTCAAAAAAAATCTAAATTGTGTCAATGGGGGATGCGTGTAAACAAAAGACAAATTACATTACAATTTATATTACACATGTAGTACGTCAAAATATGGCTTGCAATTCCTAAACACTACTCTGTATTCTTAACATGTGACTTTATACACACAGGACGCCTATGTCTTCGCAATAATTCAGGAGTCTCCTGGATGAGTCTTGTAAGTTAAAAAGGGAAGGTAATCGTTGACAAAGCCCTGAAGGGAAGCTCCACCAAAAACATTTCAAGCCACCCTTGTGCCTTTGCCACAGCCACAGAGATCGGCACTCAGAGTGACTATTGAAAACACTATTTTCTTCATGTGGCCTTAATCACTGTTGAGATACTTTCTGCTTCTTTCTCAGGGACAAACAAGAGGTAGGAGGAATAAAATAGATTGCATTCCTTAAAACAGTAACTGAAATGTAGCCCTTCACCATGCTAATGAATTCGACGATGTTGATAGGCTGTGGTGCACCACATGGCCATTGTAAGCATGAACTCGATTGGCTGATCCTCCTGAAGTGCCATCACTCGGAGTCCAGTTAAGAACATCATTCCGAGGGACCACAGCTGAAATGAATAAATACAGAAAAAATAGAATTACTTGAAAGTGTGATTTTTAAAAAATGGAAATTTATGTTACCATGGTGTTATTACTTTACTCAATAATATTTTGAAAAAATCGTTTTCTAATTACTAAGACCACTTCTATTATCTTTTAATTTTTTTACCTTTCTAATAATATTCTTACAACAGGATTTTTTAAACGTAGAATGCGTGTGTTCTTTAGATTTATTCGTGTTTGGTTCATATTTCCAGTGTCCGTTGATATTGCTATTGCAGCTGTGTTGTTGGTTTTGTCTGTCTTTGTCATTGTTGCTACTGTTAATGTGTTAATTCTTTTTTCAAGAACTCGTCAATTTATGAGTTTTGATGTTTTCTGTGATAACTATCCTATCCACATTGATTACATTTTCTCTTCAGTCTTTGAATATGTTAACACTGGTTTTAATAGTATTGCAGAAATAAGAAAGAAACGAATCGAAAATGAAACAATAATCATTAGGAGCCAAACAGCAACAGGCCACGAATTAATCCAACAGCATTGTTTAGTCATTACATAATTTACCAGGTCCTGGAGCCGGCAAGGCACGGACTTCAGGTGTTGGATAACCAATGGGAAGCAAGCCCGATCGCGTGCTTTTTCCGCCCGGCTGCTGAGTCACAGGTAGGGCTGTTGTCACGTGGTCCAGAGGCAATGTCCCTATCCTGATCTCATCCACGAAATGTATGGAGTCCGTGAAAGAGGCGTCAGAGTACATCTCTACCTACCAAAAATAACGAGAAAGAATAATTGGCTCAGGCGATGACGAAGCACTTTTGGTAAGAGATGAGTATAAACACAACCATGGTGGTGAACTGAATTCGGAAAGTAAAGACAGAAAGTCCCATAGGCGTACAGACAAACATACGACATAGGTAGACAGTAAAAAACTGTGACCTGCACGTGGGACCCCTTGGTGACATAAAGAAGGTTACAGAGGGCATTGCCGTGCTTATTATGTCCAAAATCCACAGTAATTTCCATTATTTAATTAATTTGTTTAAAGTATCAACTAGGCTTCGCATTTTAGTTGGGCGTTAGATAATAGCACTTGTCGTTGTGGCGAGACTGTGGGCATACTAGACAAATAAAATGAAGAGGTTTGAGTTCAAGAAGCCACAGACAATTACTCGTTCGTCAAACAAAATCTGAAAAAAAACAACTGTGCTTGTCCCGTTATACTGTGCATTCCACTTTAAAAAAAATACTTTTGGGTAAAAATAAACTGTAACCATTCTTTCGGAACTTACTTGACCTAGCATGTACCGATTGGACTCCATTCTCCGCGGGGCTACATTTTAGGTCATTGTGGCATCATGAGCGAAAAAAAGTAATTTAGAAGTATTCTAAGGGCGAGCGTTCGAAATTGTCTTTTACTGCACGCGTTCCTTATTCTGTATACTTTAGTTCTCACCAAGTAAACTGTAAATCTTTAACATTGAAAAGGAAAATGACATCAGAAGAAACAAAGCAATGTCGTTTACCTCCAACCAATATCGCACGTCTATAACGCGACTGCCTCCAAGTCCAGTCGGGGGCAATGGCGGCACTGGAATTTCGGGGTTCCATTTGAGGCTCTCTGCAGACTCTAGCGTTTTCTCACCTTCGTGGAGTTTCTTATCCACCTTCACCTGCTTGCCCTTCGCGTGGTATGTGGTGGTCTGGAGACAGAGTTCATTTCATGAGTATAGAACAAGTATAGGCTGTGGTAAAAATAGAAGGGGAAAGGGGAGGGGGGTGGGGTAGAGACAGTGTATATCTTGCGTATGTGCATGTGTGTTGACTGGATTTCTAACTTACAATACCAAACCAGTAAGGCCCGTGTTAGAAAACAAGTGAGTTTGTTACTGAAAATGTATAAATTACTCTTGATCTAATTGTTATTTCAGCATGTTGATAATAATAATTATATATATAATTTTTATACA
>NW_004797309.1:1368993-1391502 GCF_000002075.1 Aplysia californica | reverse complement strand
CAGGCAGGCAGGCAGGCAGGCAGGCAAGCAAATCAGACAGACAATCACGCAGATAGACAGATAGACAGATAGATAGACAGGCAGACAGACAAGCTGACAGACATATAAATAGACAGACACACCGACAGTCAGGCAAACAAAAACTGATTGAAAGAAAACTATTCCCCCTTGTCCTAAGACTCACCGTTTTAAACCGGAGAAAGAGATGTACGATACTGTTGGTGAAGTTTCTTGTCCTGATGTCAACCATCATTTTCTCCCCAGGTACGTAGCCATGGCGACTGACAAAGTAGCGAATGTCGAAAAAGCCCGGAGCACCACAACCACAGCAGACAGATACTTCTTCTCTCCTCTTGATCTCTTTCTGGGAAAGTTTGTTATTAGTGATGTATAGTATATTAGGTAATATGTATGTGTGCATCTGTGTGTGTATGTGTGTGTGTGTATGTGTATGCGTGTGTGTGTGTGTGTGTGTATGTGTGTGTGTGTGTGTGTGTGTATGTGTGTGTGTGTGTGTGTGTTTGTGTGTCTGAGCGTGTGTATAATATATAACCTAAGAGTACTTACTGACATTGTGTGTGTGTGTGTTTGTGTGTGGGTGTGTGTGTGTGTGCGTGTGTGTGTGTGTGTGTGTGTGTGTATGTGTGTGTGTATGTGTGTGTCTGTGTGTGTCTGTGTATGTGTGCGCGTATGTATACGTGTACTTGTACGTGTGTACGTGTGTGTAACATTATTATTTTGCTAAAAGTACAAAACAATTCAAGACCCGTCGCATAGAGAACCATTTCTCACTGAAACACTTCAGGCCTAAACAAATTATGTAATGGAATTCCTTTCATTTAAAGCGCACTAATCAATTTCATTTTCACCACAAAGACGAAGGATATGTAAACCCAACAAGTCAGACAACTACTATCGACCCCAATTTTCTCCTTGAGATGGGCCAGAGAGAGGCAACAAGGAACGATATTGTGTCAAATTAAGTTATCGGGGCTTTTTCTGTTTTCTGAAACTTCAACCGCTTCTGAGCCTAAACATAGATACAGGAGAATTTAGAGATCGGATAGTTTTTACCAAAAACAGTTTTAACACACCCGGGTATATCTATGTTGGTTTTACTTTGTTTTAAAAATGTTATGTCTTTTTTCTAAAAGCTCAATTTTCGATAGCTTTTTTTTTCAGATCACTTCTTTCATTTGATATGTGAAAACACATAATGAGTTGTTCTCGTTTTTTTTAAGCTTTACTGTTGGTCTTCCTTAAGACCACAGCTAATTGTAGGTACCTTCTTGGGTTATTCATCAACTCATTTGCCTCCCCGAAACAATTTAGTTAGATGAAAAGCTGAAAAGAACAATATCCAGATGAAATGATCGGTGTACTGTAATTGATTTAATCGGTGTATGGAATGATTGTAGCTTTCTTCCTTTTTTTAGGAGTGGGTATTGGGGAAAGTGTATGAAGCGTTTATTGTTGTTACTGTTGTTGTTATGTTGATAATGCTGCCGCTATTTCTGCTGCAGCTATTGCTGTTGTTGTTTTTGTTGTCGTTGTTGTTGTTGTTGATAAAGGCGGTAGTGTTAATGCCGCTGTTTCATTTTTTCAGTGGGAGGGGTTGGCTGATTGATGAAGTATGTCGGCTGTTAATTAATTTGATTAAATTATTGAATACTACTCCCTCCCCCCCCTTATCCGTTAAATAAAAGAACATTTCTTAACTTGCCCCCCCCCCCTCCCCTAAAAATTGCCGTGGATTTCTGTCCAAGAAAAGCCAGAAAACCATGATGATAACTGTTCCTTGAATATACTTGGTAGTACGAGTTACTTAGCACAAGTTGACACATTAAGTGCGTGTTTATGCTATGTTATAAATATTCGTACTATGATTGGTTCACCAACTCACGTGATCGACAGTGGGTCGGTTGTTGTTGTTTTTTTGTTGGCCTTTTTTAAGGCCTTTTTTCTTCTTATTTGTTTTTGTTGTTCTTGTATTTTCCCTTCCTTCTTACTTCTTCGGTGTTAATATCAACCAAATGTGAAGGGAAAGGAATAAAAACATGTAGATTTCATTTCTACAGGAGTCAGTCAATGAACACTGGTATTAGACAAAAGACCACGAGAACACGTAACCTCTTTCTCTTCTCTCACCTCGGCTATGGGGTCTGTGTTTAGATTGTATTTGCTTATGACAGTAAAGGCTTTCTTGGTGATTTGTTCCACGTGACCAATGACGTCAAGGACACACTCCAGCCAGTAACGCACGTAACCATGACAACCCTCGTAGGATGATGGCAGATCAGACGGCACTGGAAGTTCAAAGGGCATGCAGTGGTTTCCAGCGGGGAGAACGTGCATGTAGGTACTCTCTGGGTCTGAGAAAGACACGGATTATAATACAGCACACTTATAATACATAAGGCTGTTGGTGTATGGGAACTGGTGTTGTTCTCAATCTTAATGGATGCATGTAGGCGCTCTCTGGGTCTGAAAACTGATAAATGACCCATAGTTGTTTTGGCAGTACGTTGATAATAATATCGATCTAGATATACGTGCAAGCACAAGTACACGTATCCATACACCAACATCAATGGATGGAGTGAAAGATCGTAAAAGTATGTTCTTACTTGTACTAATATTATTTCTTGTTTTATTTATTTTGAAGGAAAACCGACCCGGAATGTCTGGAGGTGTCATCTCGAGCTCAGAGACCTATGTGTTCAGACTTCACGTTCACGAGCTGCAGTTGCACGTTCTGCTAGCACGCTACACTAATTATCCATCCATGTTACTCTTTGTCTACCCCTGGCCCTCCTGCCGCACCTCCTCTCTTCAAACAACATCTCTTTCACAGTGGTCTGGCGTCGTTTTAAGTTATCAAAGTTTTGTATTTTTCTGCATTTTTAGTTAAGCGGGGTTTGTTTAGTGCGGAGAATCTGACACACCTCGTTGTTACTCTTCTCTGCTTTCCAACTAATTCTGGCCATTCTGTGGTAGCACAACGTGACAAACGCAGCTAATTAATATAGTGTAAAGCGCATAGAGCCTTCTGTTGAGCGGGGATATGCGCTATACAAATGCTATTTATTATTATTATTATTAATTTGTTTTCTTCTTTCTTTATTAAAGTCCAGGTGTCAGCACTATATAGGAATAGGGAGAAGATATAGTACTCCATCTTGGGGGTTTCTCAAGGGATGATAAAATGCTTGGATGTAAAAAGTTAACGCATTAGGCGGAATCTCGTTTTTGCTTCTGCTATCGTTTGTGATTGCTGCTGCAGGATATTTGCATTGATGTACTTTATTTGAATTAACCTGAGAAACACACAGACCATAAAAAGCACTCTGATATAATGCTGTCGTTGGTGTCTGTTTCCAGGTGTTGTTATTTATCGATGCGCACGATAACTGCTCACAGAAAACACAAAATGCTGGGATTTATTCAAGGCTCAGAATCAACAGTAATATTTTCATGCGGTCTAATCCAGTTTTCTGTTTGTCAATAATTGTGTTTGTTATTATCCTTATTTTTTACGTTTAATGCATTTCAGAATTTTACTGTAAAAACAGTTCATGTCTAAATAAATAGTATTTATCAGTATATACGATTCATTTTTATTTTTAAAAGACAATATGGAGAACATAATAAATATGCAACTTTCCGTTAAGTCCTGATAAACTTTAGATCATGTTCCCGAATAGTTGTGTTTCAACAAGTCATCTTCCTCCGCCATTGTTATAAAACGACGTTAGAAGTCCTATATATGCATTTGATATAGGTATAGGGTTGTTGTCACTAATTTCATATTAAGGTTTTCATAAGAGCTGTACAGTAGACGTCGAATTTTGAAGAGAATGTTACGTGTTCATGTCAGAAACTTTATACAACTGTATGTTATGTTATTAAAAAGACCAATGTTCATCAGGTTGTGTGTTTTTTATAAATAAACCATTCAGCAGTTCACTGTACTTGATGTGACCGTTGTTTTCGCTGCGTCATCCTATTTCAGTTTGTAATGCACGGTAGATAACTCTGCTTTTACTTAAGGAATAGTAAAACATCCAGTTGTCTTCCCTGGCGATTTAAAAAACAACAGCAATGAGGTGAATCATCGTAAAAATAAATTCATTTTTCCAGAATAATGATCAAGCTCATTAAATATATTTGATCGGTGTCGCCAGCAATCGACTAATATGTCCCTTTGAGAACTTTTTATACCAGAGGCAAAAAAAAAAAAAAAAAGTTATGTTGTCTTGTTTTTATCAGGAATCATAAAAATCAAGACAATTGTAATCCTTGAGCATAGCATTAAACTGCTATTTGATGATGTTGAAAGGTGCATCTTTAGCAGAGGTAGAGCTTTTGGGGATTGGGGGGGGGTGATTAAAAATCGAAAAATTCTCCAAATGTTGATTTAAGAATTTAAGTGGATTGCTTGCGACAGCCACAGTTTATTTTCAAAAGCCCAGAATCGTGTTCGTTTTCTACTTTCATCTAATTACAGTCAATATATTTATTTTAAGTTTAGCTCCTTAAAAAAACACATAATATAAAGTAGATCGAGGCATTAGAATAACCATTTCACTTCTCGGCATAATATATTAATAATTTGTGCAGAGATGTGAAATAATTTTTTGTCTTAATTGTCTCTAAAATTTTAAGAACGTTATAATGACTATTCATGACACGTTGGGAGTTGTGGTGTTGTTGTTGTTTTTTTGGGGGGAAGGGGTGGGGGAGGATGCTGCTGTTTATTTGTTTGTTTTCTTTTGTAAAGTCATAATATTTATATTTCTGGAACTCCATCCTCACTGATGCTGTTACTATTGCTTGTATGCTGAGCCTTGACTTGACCCCCCCCCCCAACCTCTCAATGCAGTAAGGTCATTTGAGAGGTGGGACTATTAAATTCAAAATTCTCTTCGATAGGACATAACTATCTGAAATGGGGTGGGGGCTCTAAATAAACAACAAAAATTAAAATTTGAATTTAGCACACACACACGCACAAACACACACACACACACACACACACACACACACACACACACACACACACACACACACACACACACACACACACTAGTCCACTATTGTCAGACTGTAACTTCTCCAACCAAAGCACATCTATCTAGATTTAGCTGGTAGCATACACACAGTTAATGATTTGTCAAATTTAAGATTCATTTTCAAACGTCATTTTGGAAATTACACAAATATATGACGAAACCGTGTAGATGCAGACACAGGGTGCTTGATTGTGGAGTTTGAGGCCGCTCCCCCTGAGGCGAAGGGATACAATATTGTGTGTAAATTGTTCCCTCTCGACTCGGGTTCGAGGATCCTGTGTCGGGATCTGCGCAACTTCACATTTAAATATGTATTAAGTCTTTAACCCAATTGTGAACTTGCTACCTGCAAACCCCTTACGAAACCCCAAAAATAATATCTGCCACTGTACTAGCTACCTACTAAGGTCCTCCCTTCACTTGTCTTGGCCCGCTAGAATAGGCTAATACTAACAAGGTCACCATAGCAGAGACTGTGCCCACCATTTCGGAACTTCACGGTGACATTAAAGATGGTTCCAGTAGGGAACGGGATAGCGGGTGCCCACATCCCTCGTGACTCATCAGAGCAGAGGAAGATAGGACTAACGCTAACATTATTTTTAAAAAAACAAACAACAACAATCAAATAACAAGCATATTGTTTTCTTATAATTATAAACGTAAGCACCATCCCACATAATCACTTATCACCACCATCACCGTCATTTCTAAGGTCATCATTGCTCTCAGATCCTTCACAAACATCTATAATTATCTTAAACATTTATATGTAACAGTTATATATCATAACAATTTTGCACTTTATACATTATTGGGCACTCTCATACGCACATTTTTCTACTAATCAGATGGCGTCAATATCATAGAAATGTGCAAGGGACAAAAAAGCATGAATTTAGGATGCTACTTTCATCCCCGAGCAATAGCGGAGAACGATACAAGGTAAGTTTACCAGCATCTATAACTGCTACTACTACTCCTGCTACGACTACTACTACAATTATTACTATTACATCTACTCTTATTATTATCATTATTAGATCTATTAATACTTTTATTTTTATGAATCATTATTATTATTATCATTACAATAATACAAATAACCCCAAATCGAGTTCCTCTGAGGGAGGGAGACAAAGATAAAACGTTTTCTTTCCGTTCTGTCTGATCCTAGAAACATTAAGGGGGAGCTTTACTCGTTCTCTTTGATGTGTCATTTCATCTTGGAGTCGTCTTCAGTTGACATAATTTACATGCTCATAAAATGTCGGCCACGGAACTGTCATCTGAGCGATGTAAACTTTTCCGCGTCGCTGGATTGCTGGAAAAAAAGTCAGTCTGTATTTGCCAAATATTATATTCACACATTTACCTTTAATAGACTCGAAAATGTGGTCTGCTCCTGCCGAGAAGCTTTTTTTGTTGGTCTTAAAAAATGTTTTGGCTGGACATGTGATGTTCAAAATTGTTTTAATGAAAAGATAATATTTTGGAACCTTTGTATTTACTGCTTTTCAAACAAAAGTGATATTGATCTTGACAATTCCGTTTACTTTATCACTGGCGGCAATTAGTAAGTACCTGAAACGAATACATTTTTCATTATGCTCACATAGGGAAATTCTCATTGGTAAAAAGCATGCGTTTGGTATCACACCAATAGAGAAAATATTTTTTGAAATATACTATTGCTTGTCGTCAGTTTCCATGAACCTGTTTTGAGGCGATGATATTGTGTCTTGCTCAAGACCCACCCCAATGGGCACCCGTGTAATGGCCAAAAGACGAAAGATTCCCCTTTCCAGCAGCTAGGATGTTGCGCATTTAGTCTTTACCATACTATTTCCCCCATTTTCCGCCAGGTAATGAGTATTGGGCTGACGGTTAGAGGCTAAGGTAGCGCTAAGCACTTCCCTTGCTCGACCCAAAATTTCGTCTATGAGGTTGACATGGTTAATTAAATTGACGAAGTTGAAAATGATATTATTTCGTACAATCAACTGAACCTTTGTATAATATATAAGTTACAAGATTGTAAGCTGTCACTTTACCTCAAGTACCAAAATGACACTAAAGTTGTTCTTGTCATGGCAATGAGTCTTCTCCTAATGCTATCTTCTCTTTATACTCACCAGCCCCATACAGGATAGTTGTGGTCTTTGAGTAGATCTCGGTGTCTGCAATCGTTCTGACGTTCTTCCAGGCCTTCCTACGCTGCTTGGCTAGTCGGTTCATGTGTGGCACGGGTGATCCTTCTGCCCACTCAACGCGGCCTTCACCATAAAACGTCATTCGTACCCCTGGGATGACAAAAGACATGGCGGGACAAAATAATAAATGTCGTAGGTATCATATACATCACACTGTCCAAGTTTTAACGAGCACCCTCCCCCCCTCCTCCTTCCCTGTCAAGAGTTTGCATTTGTTGATGGTATTATTGCTGTTGTTGCATTGTTTTTGTTGTTGTTGAGGGTGGTGATGGTGGTGGTGGTAATTGTGGCGGTGGCGTTGCTGCTGCTGAGGTGGGTTTTTTTGTTGTTGTTGTTGTTGGAAGTAAAAACATGGCATTTTCTTATCCAGCGGCAATCTCAATTCAAGGTCTTCGACCTAAAGTTTAAAGAAAACTTAGGCCAATGGGTTAAGTGACTACTGGTCTAATTGTTCCATTTTATCAACCGAAAATACTTGCCACATTTTATTTCACTCTAATACTTGGCTGGGCCGATATTTTTAATCTTATTGTCAGGACACTTAGGAAATATCCTTGAAAGCCTTCAAATCAGATACATCATTTATGTAAACTGCCGGCAGGTGTATACTGCTCTAAATATCGATAGTATATATCTCACCTAAGAGTAGCAAATTCAGCTGCCAGCTATAAAAAAAAAATGTTGGGTGAAAAGCAATAAAATTAAGATCAATTAAAGGTGTCTGACGTACTGCTTACACAAAAACATTAAACATAATTTAGAAACACAATATCAGTCGGCGCATCCACATAATAAAGAACAGAGTTAACATGCTGGTGTTTTCGTGAAGCATGTGTCTATGGTACCAGTTGTAAATTCATTACTTAAGATTTTGTGCTTTCAATTACGATAGCTTGGCAAGATTCATAATCACTTTTATAGAAAAAAACAAACAGAAAATGAATTGTGACATCTCTTAATCTATCTACATGTACAAGCAAACAAAAATAATAACCAACTATGTAGGAGCTCCCCTCTTTCAAAAATCTTCTTACTAGAAATGATCCCCCATCCTCCCCCCATCCTCTCTCTCTCTCTCTCTTTCTCTCTCTCTCTCTCTCTCTCTCACACACACACACACACACACACACACACACACACACACACACACACACACATTCACTCTCTAACTTTCTCGTTCTCTCTCTCTTACCCTCGACGGGGCAAAGACGCTTCATACAGTTCTATACTTTAGCCCACGTCTACCTCATTGACCGGGCCGTTGATCTGGTCTCTCGGCAAGACTTTACACACGATGCGTTGGCGCATTTTTAAAAAGAAACGTAAATTCTTAACTCATACCGGTTTGTCAATTAATTACATACTGTTTTCTTCATCAAAAACTTAAGGTCGCAAGTGACAACACGTATGTAATGGCGTCCAAAAAAACAACTTGAAAATGTAATCACCCAAAAATCATGTTATACAATAACACTACAAGTTCATGCAACATACCAATGTATAAAGCTGAATAAATTCTGCATCATGTGACACTTTAATATTTCAACTATGTTTAGAGACGCCCGAGATATGGTCACTCAAATTTGACCTTTAAAAATCTGGCTTGGCAAAATTGTGCGAAATCAGAGAAACGCAAAAGTGTGTTCGCGCGTATATTGACATGAAGTGCATTACCATTGGTGGAATGGACATGCATTGAATATCAAATGGAATGAGAATATTATGGTCTCTCCAATAAACATCATCCTCTGGTGATATTTTCAAACAGATTGGAGAATACAGCAGTTACAAATGGGACACAAAACCGGGACTTAACAAAACATGTGCCCATTATAATTAATTTTGTTTTTGTTTTGGTGCTATTGGTTTCGTGTCGAGCACGAAATCTTTTATGCACATGGACTGTGTTAGTTACATTTTGGACAAACTCATATGTCAGTGAGGAACAGAGGCCCCGAAACTGTCATTGTTTTGGGTGGTCTGGGGTGGAATTAACAAAACTGCCCTCATGAGAATCCCTGGATGGCTTGATTTAGTGGAATGCAACACGCAAGTGTAGGAACGTCATGTCAAACACTTATTTCCGTTATGGTGTCCTTCAAGTAGACATCTTCATGTATAGAAAGGAACATTCTCACAGGGACAATACCACAAAACTATTCTTGGAAAACCAAATCATATCAACGTCGGAGTGGTCACCAGTAAATGTGAGGCAGCGTGGTGGAATCAGGTTCTCGTCAATGTTGAAGCATGTAGAGTTATTGGTACCATCTTAAAGCTTGTTAACTTGTCTTTATTTGTATGAAAATAATATCCATTTATCTTGAATACAAGTCGAGATATTTGCCAATAAAGGAGGTGGGGGGTCACCTGTTTTCAGAGGTAAAATTAGTGAGAAAATGGCCGCCAAAGATTAGTTATTTCCCTAGATTAGGAGTCCGTGGTAACTGAAAATTTACATTTTTTGTGAATTTAATCAACGTTTTTCAGAAAAATCCACACAGAAATGAGTTTTTTAATGGGCATGAATGGCGTTCAGCAAAAAACCGAAAATTTGATAAAAATTCACAAACCTGCCGAAAAATGCAAGTTTCTTCACTTTGATCATTTTGACAAGAGCCTGATTCCACCACGTTGCCTCACAAATAGTCCCGGTATGAATCCTACAGGTAAGTGAAGAGTGAAGTACCATGAAACAGCAGCTGAAGAAAAGCTACTTTGCTCCCAATTCAGACCCTTTGTTTACAACTCTCTATGACATTTGGGATGAAATGAAAGATAGTTATGTCCAAAATGTAATAGATTCGAGGCCCAAAGGGCTCATGCACTATACAAAACTAATGGCAAAATAACAATGGGCAAGTTAAGCGTGGTATATGAGATTCCTCTGTTTTCCGTTTTATTTGAAACTGTCGTGATAAATTATCAAAATATAATATTGTGTATTGCTAAACAAGATTCACCATTCATTGGATATGTGTTATTTATGTCCATTCTATCAATATTGATGTTCCTCAATACACGTGTGAAAACAATTTTACGTCTCTTTGGTTTGGCACAGTTTTGCCTAGCATGATTTTTTAAGGTCAATTTTGAGTGACCATATCTGGGGCGTCTCTTAACATATAATATTATTATGAAGTTTTTCTGTGTCATATGATGCCGAATTTATTTAGCTTTAAATTAATGTGCTGCATGAATAGGTAATTGAAGGCTTTAACACCGTGCTTTGGTGATCATGTTTTCAAGTTTCTTTTGGACGCCACTGTATACGCGAATCTGTGTTTCTAACTTGTGCATGACAATTCAAAACCTACCAAAACATAGCCTTGGGTCTGCTATTACAGGTGTTACGAGGGAGTAAAAAAACATAAAAAAGACGGGAGATTCGGACGATTGATGTTTGATGGGAAAGAGGGAGCAAACCACACAAGACCGCCTGTTAGCTACAGGCTTTTTATCCTCATCTTCATTCATCTGTCTGGGCTTTTCAAGTAAGTTGCTATGGGTCTACCCTGCCTCGTTTGCCCTCGAAATTACCTGTGAGAGCTAGGTCCAAAGCCGTTTTGTCTGTTCAAGTGCACCAGAAAATCGCTGTCACTTTCTATTTGTTTCGATCAGCGAGCAGCCCACGTAAGGTTCTTCAAGAACTACCTTATTTGATTTGTTTGGATTGAACGGACGAAAAATTAGCAAAATTTTCCTTTCCCAACTAAAGCTTTTATCTACGATGATGATGATGGTATTGATGATGGTGTTGATGATGATGGTGGTGGTTGTGGTGGTGGTGGTGATGGTGTTGATGGTAGTGGTAATATTGGTGGTGGTAGTGGAAAAAAAGAAAAGATATTATGGAACTGCTTCGTTTTCTCCTGGATAAATAAAATAAATGCCCTCCATCACTTTCCCTCCACACCCTCTCTGACCCATATCCCGATGCAGCACTATGTAGACTCCTTTAAATGTGAAATCATGAAGTATACTCGCATAATATACGGTTTTACATTGACTCGAACTAAAAAAGGAACGTGCATTCTTTCTCAGGAGTGCCCACCTCGCCAGCTACGCAAGGTCCTTCATTAGGATTCGGCAATTCTTCTCCATGACATTCGTCAAGGCAGCTCATGAATAATGCTAGTTCAGCGGCAATTTTCCAACCACCCTGTAACTCTTCATGAACAGACAGCGATGTTGTTGTTTTTTTAAAAATAATCTCGTTGTTTTGTTTTCTTTTGGGTTTTTTTGGTGGAGTTTTGTTTCTTAGTCATGACCACGTTTAACCCCTCCCCCAATCTCTCTCTCTCTCTCTCTCTCTCTCTCTCTCTCTCTCTCTCTCTCTCTCTCTCTCTCTCTCTCTCTTTCTATGTCTGTCTGTCTGTCTGTCTGTCTGTCTGTCTGTCTCTCTATCTCTCTCTCTCTCTACCTCTCTTTCTCCCCGCTCTCTCTCTCTCTCCCTCTATTTCTCTCTCTTTTTTTCTCTCTCTGTATATATATATATATATTACCTATCTATCTATCTATCTATCTATCTATCTATATATATATATATATATATATATATATATATAATTTATATATATATATATATATATATATATATATATATATATATATTACCTATCTATCTATCTATCTATCTATCTATCTATCTATCTATCTATCTATCTATCTATCTATCTATCTCTGCCTCTCTCTTATCTCTCTCTCTCTGTCTCTCCTTTTTCTCTCTCTTTCTCTCTTTCTGTATATATATATATATATATATAATATACATGCATATTATGTATTATATATTTTCTGTTGTCACGTTTTCTTCCTTTTCCTCCATCTCTCTCACCATATTCTCACATCTAGGTTACAATCAAAGAGAGCATTTGGTTTTCTCCTCTTACAGAATTTCTATGGAGTCCTTTGAAATCAAAGTTGAATTTTTTTTAATGTTTAAGCCAAAACATCTAAATCTAGGTCTTCTTTGTTAAAATAAATAAAAGCCGTAAGTTCACCAAAGAGTTGTTAGAAGACAGATAATACCCATAGACCTCACAGTGAGAATCTAGATTAACTCAAATACTGGATTGCATAATCTGCTAAATGCATAGTTATTATTGTCCTCCCAGGAAAGTGGATATTATAGGCATAACAGACCCTATAACAAATCAGTGATCTTAGCTTCTTTGGAAGCATAATATGCCAACAGCCTAGCTGCCCTCCCCATCCCACCCCACCCCACCCCCCAAAATAAAATAGAATAAATAAATAAATAAATAAAAACATATAATATTCGTAGCTTTATTTGTTCATCAATAACCTGTCATGTTCATCCAATACACTTTTTAAATTGCAGGATCACTTTAAAATACACCAAATTGTTATATGGTATTGATCATTAAAGGCATGGCTTTTCGATAAAAACGAATCTTTTCCGAAAAAGAACCCGCACAAATGATTTAACCTCTGACTCAACAAGTTGGATCCCTGAAAAGTTGAAAAGTACAGATGTAACGTTTGGCTTTCGCTTACACATTGCTTTATAGTCGCGTACCTCTTAAACGTTTGTGTTATGACAGTGATCGATTGAAGGACCACCTGTATTGACCCAATAAATTTAAAAGTTCCGCAAACAAAAGGAATACTCTTTACGTACGAGTCCAAGGAACACATTTTAGAGTTGTTGTCCTCGTGTTTGGGATGCATTTTGTTCGATGTTTTGCAAACAAAAGGCTTTCTGTCGAATAGGCTACATGTAAAAAGTATTTTTTCATGCTACCGGTATGTGTAACCGATCATAGGTGTCAGATTTGTTAATCGTTTCCTCATATCATCTTTGATCGTTATGCATCACAAATGTTTAACACAAATGAAACATCACCATTAACCCTATTTACTTTCTTACATGCTTACGACACTGTCAATCAAAGGGTATGCCTAGTAACTTTAACTTGGAGGATCCGTTAAATGCCAGGGCTAAGTAGGTAGTCGTAGGCTAAATTATCATCACATATGGGAAGTCCGCTAACACAAAGCCCCCGAAAAAGACCGGATCAAGTTACTACACCCTCTCCCCCACACACACACACACACACACTCTCTCTCTCTCTCTCTCTCCCTCTCTTTCTTTCTCCCCCCCCCCCCCCCTCTCCGCCTCCCTCAACGTTTACCTGCTTTGTCATTTATTCGTATTCTTTCATAGCGATGTGCGTACGTGAGTCATCAAGCACGCGTTGACTACAGCATTTGTCAGGTTCTTAAAGTATCGCCGTAAAATATGTCAGTTTCAGGTAAACGCCCACATGGGACATTACGTAAGGCTTGCAATTGATACGCAAAAAAGCTAAACTTTCCTTTTCTTTACAAACAAGCTTTGTATTGCATTGAAAATACTGGGGCTACGCTTACATTTCATAGCTTTCAGTGAGTTTTGTGTCCTCATTGGCGAGGTGCAGATTTGATACAAGCTCTTACGGGTTAATCCTTGTCCCTGGAAATTGTCAGGTGGTCTCAATCAAGCTTCCGTTGCCTTCTCAAAGTTTCTTCATTTGTGAGTCACGAATGACTGAAAAGGGATTTAATTTCATATCTGTAATAGATAACGGCACGGAAATTATCTTCTTCATGGAGTAAAAAGAACAAAATATAGCAACAACCATGATTTATCGACGAAAACCACCTTTCAGCAAACCCACTAGTACTATGCTAGCTTTAAAACCATTTTCATTTTTTCTTTGGCTCGGTGGTTGTGCACATATTTTTTCTACCCTTCCGGTAGTTCTGGCTATTGGTTTGTTTCCTAATACAAAATGTTTTAAAATGTTACAAAATTTGAATTACCTGGCTCATGATCTACAATGGACGCCCACAGATGTTCCCTGAAAAAATAATACGGGAATGTAGTATTTCAACTCCTCCCTTTTTAAAAAAATGTTGTTTTTAACGTTTAGGTCTGATGAGGGCCCATCCATATTCTTTTTTAGCGCAAGGACGTAAACAGAAATCAAAGTAAGAGTTTGGACCTGGGTAAACTGAACTTGCTTCCGACTAATCGGCAGAGATTCTGACATGAAGATATTGTCTAGACATGTTTGATATTGTGGAGACATGTTTGTTCCTAAGCCGCTCGAGCAGGTGGCTCTAGGACCACAAATGCTGGGGTGAAGAAAGACCTCCAACAACGCGAATGACAAGAAACCGGTTTTTTTAAAAGGGTTACGTTAGATTTGCCTCGCCCTTCCGAGACAACGTAGGTGGGGCCACAAGCTATGAGATTCTAAGTATCGTGTTACTGGAGCTTTCTTGAGACAAGTCAAAAGAACCCAATGAAGGCAGTTTAGGAGGCTGAATTACTGTAAAATCCTAGGGCTGAAGTAATCTATTCTTGCAACGCCTTCCTGAGACGTAGCTTTTGAATACTTTTACCTGGCTAGATTTTTTTCCAGTTTCATTCCTCCCCCACCACACGTTTGCTGAACGACTTCGAAGTTTAGAATACAATCTAACAAGATGCACGCAGAAAAAAGTTCATTTTTTTCTCTTTTTTTTTTTGGAGGGGGGGGGTGAGGGGTGAGGATTGAACAAGCGGCAACAGTGGCATTCCTCCTGCAATGCTCAAAACAAACAGACTTTTCTGATATGGTGCAGAATCTAAAGTTTCGGCAGAATCTAAAATCCATTGAACCTGCAAATTCATTGTCACATTTTCAACGCCGGAAACACAATGTGTACTTCTGTTTGTGTATTCCATTTGCACACATTTTTTTTAGTTTCTCGAATTGTAATTTTTTGCAGGCTAAAATCCATACTCTAAAATCTTTTTATTGGATAGGTCAACTAATTTTTAGAGGGAAGTGTAGATGTCGGCTATTAAGAAAACCTTGTAACCTGGAGTTTATTGGATTGTCTGGGCCCAAAGTGAAAAAAGTTTAGTCGGGATGAGTCTTTAAAGTGTATAATCAGGCCTACGACTGGATGAAAAAACAGACTGACTGACAGAAAAATAAACAGACCAGTAGACAGGTAGACAGACAGACAAATAGACAGACTTGTAGACAGAGCGACAGAGAGGCAGAGAAACAGAAAGACACACAGCTAGACAGCCAGACAGACAGACAGAGGAAATGTCACAACAGAAATCCACGGGTCAAAAAGGGGGCTTGTTGCTTATATGAAATAGTACAGTGAAGGCCCTTTCGTCATTTCCATTTCTTAAATTCAAGATTCTTGTAGATTTTTAGAAGGTATCTATTGTGATATATTATGCTCATACATATTGATCAGTATTTATTCGGTTACATACTGTTTGGAAAAACTTGAATAGAAAAACTGAACTCTTTGAAACTACAAGAAGCCGTGCCTTTTACTATTTAGTTAAAAATTCCGGTATGAGTATACTTCAGAGCTCAAATATCAAAATATAAAGTTGTGTAACATGTACACTAGTACGTAGATTTTCTCTCTAGACACTTGTACTAGCTAAATCGCTTTTTAAAAAGTGCGAATAAGCTAAAAGGCGAAATTTGGCTCAAATATATTGTAATGTTAATAAAGAAGGAAAGCAAAGCCACGAACAGGGATCAATCAATTTCCGAATAAAATGTCACTAGACAAGTTATGAATGAAAAGGTTCAAATTTGGAGTTGGGAAAATGTGTTATGTTTAGTTTTAGAAAGGTTTTACGGCGCTTGCAACTGCATAAGGTCATATTTTTTAATGAGCGCCAAGGGGTGGATGTAAACAGAGGACTCCAAACGGGGAATCACGCTTACTCTTCTCACCTCTCTAGCCTCAACAGCACAAAGTCCGCTTCGACTATCAAGCACCCCGAAAACACCAGTTCACAACAGAGTGACAAACATATAAAAGAAGTAGAGGAATAATGACGATAGTAAGGATGAAGAAAGAAAAAGCAACAGTTCCACCCATGTTGTTCCGGCACAGTATGAACATGACATTGATAAATCAGCCTATTTACAATTCTACTGTGCATAGGAACTACCCCACCCCCTTTTGGGAAGGGAAAATGTGTTTCTATTGGTCCATTTTTCAAGTGCCAGAGACAAGTTTTGACCGCCCTTATGTATTGTAATCTGCATGTTGAAAGTTTTTTTCAAACGGGCGAATTCCTTTGATCTTTTTAGAATAAGTCAAGATTCCTGACTCGAACATTCAACTATGCAATAAAGAAGCTTCTTTGATATTGACATTTTAAGCACATTTCAAAAAATGTCTTTTTCATGGGGTGGGGGTGGAGGTTGAAAGTACAGCAAAAATGTTTAGCGGGTAGGAAATGTGAACACAATTACTAGCTTATTTTCGCCTGACTGCAGTTAAAATGAGTTGAACACAATCGCTTTGTTTACTCTTCTCGGGTTTTTGTATGCGGGTCTAAAAGTTAGATGACCAACAGAATCTAAAAGCTCATTACTGAAAAAATGAAGGTTCCGACATATTTCTTTAATGTAAGCCTAAAGGGGGTACCAAATTTAATTGGAAGGTTAACAGCATACACCATATTAAAACGTTGATCTATTTTGATCAACACCACACTTTAGCCCTTGCCTATAAAATACGATCCAAAAACAATATAGCCCTTTTGGTCTAGGTGTTATGGTGTTCGCCTTTCCTCTTAAATAGGTTGAAACCTGACATCGACGGAAAATTTTCTTTTTAAAAATCTTCCTTCACCTTCGTTCCTACTCTCTAACAATGTTCGGCCATCTGCTTTCGTCTCCCTTAAACAAGATCTGACACCTAGATCTAGTCTTCTCGGAGGTCCCGTGTGCAAGTTGCGCACGTTAAATGTTCCTTTTATGGTCTTAAAATCGATAAGAGTAGGCTTAGGTCGCCACCCGAGTAAAATTTACTCTGTGGAACATATATTTTGTAAGCAACAAAGACACCAAGTTGACCGTAACTGTATACACATTGGCAACCTACTGGTATAAAGAATCATGACATTGTGTAACACATCTACACTTTGCCTTATTTTACATAAAACTGCAAAATAAGCCATGTCATGAGCCTGTATAACACCTTCTGGTTCTGTAAACTCATTAATGTTCTAAAGGAAAAAAATACTAGAAATATTTTTGGAGGTTGGAAAACTTAAAAAGTGAATTGAGATCACAGGCTGCTCATACCGTTTGATTTTTAAAACTCATACTGGATCTAGATCAAGTGACAATACCTTTAATGAAAACATAATATCACACGGATCATCAATATCTATTGTAATCGATACTGTGACCCAAAACTCGTACACATCCGTCTTTGGAAACTTTTTTGTAGTCGTACTAAGATAAAGAGTCGATTCCACTGATGGGGTCATTGTCGACATTCAAATAAGAAATTTAAATCCTTGCCTTACGTTCAAGGGAATAAAAGGTTCTGCCTCGTCAGGCATTATTCACGGGGTTGTATATAGGTGAGTTGTTGGAACACGGGGTTGTATATAGGTGAGTTGTTGGAACACGGGGTTGTATATAGGTGAGTTGTTGGAACACGGGGAATGGCCCTTATCGTAAGACACTTTGATGAAAAATAACTGCATATACTTTCTAAAAAAATTACCTCATTTTGAAGTCTATTTTTGCTATGGATACGTTTAAAAATATTACTATGAAAAACTGAAATAAGAAATGAAAGTGACAGAAAGAGAAAGTTTAATAAAAAAGTGTTTAGCAATCATTATAAAAGGCATTCTTCTTTTCTATAGTTTGTAAAAAAAATATTTTTCAAAATATTCAGAATGTGACTATTTCTAAAAGGGTAAATAATATTTCTATTTTATGACAATACGACACTATTTAGATCATGTAGGTAGCTGCTTCAACCCTTCGTGCCAGGGTTCACATGGGCTGGGAGGAATACAGTGTCCAAGCAGTGTAGATGCAGACACTTGATTTTTTTAAAAAGCAGGAATCAAACCCACGTTTTGTGCGCTAATCGATACTGCATATATGCCGGTAAAATATAATTATGCTTACATCTGTTTAATAGGCATGATTAAAACAATAACACTTGAGCATCGACATTGTGTGTCGTAAAAGTCATTAATATTAATATATCATAAAGTGAAAAGATTCGACTTGCATCTGAAGGCCATTGTGAGCCTCCACTGCTTTAAGATTAGTTTTGACGTCACTCCACGACGTCTGACCTCGACAAGTCATATCGTATGCATAGTCTATAACACGTGACAGGTATAGGCTCACCTCTGACAGGCAATGGCGTGCTGATGTCCAGAGTGACCTTTCCCTCCAGGACACCGCCCGCCCAGCAAACTGACCTGCGGTCGTTGGTCAGTATGGCAAAACAAAGCACACGAGCCATAGTAGGTCACTGACCGGTATATACACACACACACACACTACAGCTGTATTTATTTATACTACTGGCTGCTATTCCAACACCGGTTAACAGTTTCAGGATTTATCACATGGCGGGGACAAAAAAAAGGTAAGACTTTTGTTGGCAGCAAAATGATTTACGCTAAATGCACTCCAAGTGACGAACACCCCTTCTTCTACAGAGATGTCCTTGGCTGGGAGCCTCACATTACGAGCAGAGACCCGGGGCAACCATTCATCTAAAATCAGTGGGAGAAAACACGTCCCAAATGCACGCAATGATGAAGAGTTATCCCTCACGACATTTAACGAAATCTTACTCCATAAAACGTGCAACTTAATGTCGTCTTTTTTATGTCTCTTTTTTCCGTCGCTGTCCACAGTCCTCGGAAACTGATAATATATTTTATTTGAAAAGGTCTCGAGAAAATCAACATCCAAGAAAAAAAGCACATGAATATGATCCCAATACACAATCCAAGCGGCTCACTTCGCTGCACATCGCGCACACAGCGACAGCTCCGCGTTGTGGTATCCTTACTTACTTTACAACTTCCGTTTTCCTGTTGACAGGCAATTAGAACAACGAGATTGCATATAGCACAGCAATCTAAAACATTCTGCTACGACTGTTTTCACATACTTTAAATTTCGACTACAATCTACAGATATGCCAGCCTACAGAAAATACAACGATGTTGTAAGTAAAGAACAAGTAGACTGAATCTAGCGGCTCTCAATGGCCTAATTTTGTACACAGGCGTGTCCCGGCCAAATAGTTGGAAGCGAACGGTCTGACGCATCGTGATGAATTATGGGCCTAGGCCAGATGACAGGACCTGTGTAGTCTTCGTTGTTTTCAGGGATACTTTTTTCTTTTTATTTCTCTCCTCTTCATACGGCTTGCATTCGCCTGCCACAATCTCTCCTCCCCCTCCCCCCCACCACAACACAAACATACACGACCCACCCCTCCTACATTCTTGTAAGTAGGAAATTGACTTCTAACAAGCCGATGAACCCTGTTGGTGCATTATATCGTCTCAACAGAGAAAGACAAACACAGCAAAGGTGCTGGTTGGGAAGAGATAGAGTAGAGAAAATGTTTGTTATATTTGGGGCTATTTCAACCATCTTTTATTTGTATATATATATATATATATATATATATATATATATATATATATATATATATATATATATATATATATATATATAGAGCTGATCCAAGATGCCAAGCAGAAAGGCAAGCCCGTTTATTTTCTCACACACCCTCACACACGTATATATAGATATATACTCTGTGTGTGTATGTGAGAACACAAGGACTTCAAGACATCTGCCAGGATGCCTTTCTTTCTTTTTCTCTCACGCTTTAGCTGTGTGGTGTGTAGAGAAATAAATAGCTGTGTGTATTTATGCCTCCGAGCGCAGGCGACCTCACCTCTTTCAATGGCAATTATATTGACTTCTTTTCGAGATAGGACAGAACATTTTTTTCCTGGGAAGCAAAATAAATGTATATATTTTTACATATTTATACTCACTCTCCCCGCTCCCCAATATATATATATATGTATATATATATATATATATATATATATATATATATATATATATATATATATATATATATATATCAATAGCAGGTCATTTAAAAGTTTGTGCCATTACGTTCTAGCTGACAAGGAAAACGATTTGTTTAAAAAATGTTAATAACTTTCTTGTTTATGATTCAATCAACACCGAAAGCAAGAAAATGCACCCGGATTATGTTTTTCAAAAAACAAAATTTCCTGTTAAACAAAGGAAAGAGAGTAAATCATTTAGCCCCTGTACAGCGTGCTTTTCAGTTTAGATGTATCAGCAAGCAAAATCTCCCTAATCAACCTGTTTATTTGCAAGGGTAGACGTGAAGAAATCTGTAGCAAACATAATTTTCCAAGCAAAAGGTCCATTTTGCAATGGGCTTTAAATTTTGAAAGATTATTGTTATAGAAAATAAGATTTGAATTCTAAACTCTGAGTATCACACGGTAGACAACCTGTGAAATCAACGTACTCTTGAAAAGGTTATGGTGGTCAGTCATTTGATGAACTCTGAGTGACCCCTCATCACCTTATCAAAATTCTGGAGGGGTTTTGGACTTTTATTTTATTGAGCATGAAGGAAGAAAGAACCAGCACTTCTAGCGAGATAGGGCTGCTTCTCAAGACACCAGAGCTGCTCTGGGCTGGGTCAAAATCCATTTTGATTACAAGGCAATCAGTCCCACTGAGCTCAACTGGACTCCAAACAATCGGGATACGAGTCTCCTTCACTTTCACCATTTGAAGTGTTTGAAGTGTTTGAAGAAAGACTTGAGAGAAACCATCACGGAAGGCACCACAGAGATATCTCGAGCAGTGTCAACGCATGATTGTCAGTTTCACTCAACGTGTCGGAATGTGCTTTACTCGAAATTGGAGGTGCCTGGAAAATATCTTGTAACATAGTTTGTGACAGTCACATTCTATTTATTGTTATTGAAACTTAATCATTCAGAAGGATGTTCCACATTTCTGCAAACTTTGGGGTTCGCACTTTTTTATTCATATCGGCGTTATCGGCATTCATTAAACTGGTCGACACCCTTCAATAATGTCTCACGATACACATAATGTGAATATTAATATGGAATGTGAACAAAGCAGAACAATACATCCACAATTGATTGTAGCACACTTTTGTCTACGAGAAAAATTTTTTTTTTAGCAGTCAGTCGTTGAAAAAAGAAGCAAGTGCATTTCTTATCATTACAACTCCTCCACCAAAATGATGGTGGGAAACGATCAATGTAAAATTTTGAAATTTGCCCAGGTTGATTAAAGGTGATCTAAATTCTAGGACTGGTGTCATGGATGACTTTGTTTAGCCTTAAAATGTGGCTTCTTTTGTACATGGATTGCACACTTGCGAACTTATCTCAGGTTACATGTATATGGATTTCGATGTCAGAGGTCGTAGGTCTCGGGATTCAGAAACAAACGCATTTGGTCTTCAACGTAAACAGTTTTATAAAATTAACAACTTCAAATATTGAATTGAATAACAAATGGAGACGAGCAACGGAACACCACTTGTATTGTAACCAAAGGCAAGTCAGTCGTAGATTATATTTTTGTAAGTACGGATGCGTTTTAGGATGTAGTTAAGGCTTTTAAAAATAACCCTTAGATCAGTCTGACTATGTTTCCTTTTAGTCTAACACTTACAAAGCCTGCCATCAAATGTGAATCCATAGAACAAGAAGTTTTGTGTCTTTTGTATGATATTCAGAAATGTTTTTGGGAACATCGGTTGAAGACTATGTACAGGCATTAAATGATAACCTGTTAAGTGTTCAAAATGAATTTTCTGATCTTATCCATATGGGAAAAACAAACAATGCTGTTAAAAGGTATACGCTGTCAGTGTAAAAAATAAACCCATTCATCCTTTGGGAGTTTCTAGTTTAACAAATAAACAATAAGGTGCAATTGTAGAAGTTAATATTACCCGGTTTAAAATGATATAAACAATAAAACGGGGGATTCTCATTGCCTAAAGGTGCTCGCCTTGCACTCAGTAGGTCCCGGGTTCGAATCTGGAGAGTGACGCAACCTTTTCTAATCTAAAATGTTCTCCTTTTGCATCATTTCCAGCTCTCCAACAATGTTCTGTCGTTGCTTTGTCTCCACTTTCCTCACCCCCTTTGTCCCCTTCACTGCGCTCCTGACTCTACTGCTTCTCCTTTGCTCCTTCTTACTGCTGTTATTCAGCCACACACTTGATCTTATGGTAGGTATTAGGTAAGACCAAAAACTAGGTAAGACCTACGCCTGCTAGCCTTCTCGGAAAAG
>NW_004797309.1:1366334-1368701 GCF_000002075.1 Aplysia californica | reverse complement strand
ATATACAGAGAGAGAGAGAGAGAGAGAGCTGTCACTTTTTTTTCAACTGAACAGTGGACAAGAGAGTTATTGCTGCTAATAAGTTTCATTACTTTTTTAAAACTTGATTCATATTTATTTTCAATGTTATTCAAAAAGCACTTTGCGAATTTGAAGGCGCCCCAAGAAACAGAATAGGGGTTCACTTATAAGTTGTTGCACCACAGGTTCTGTTCCCCATGTCTCTTTTTTTATTAGCATAATGGTGGCTCGCAACTTTGCTGTCACCGCTTCCAGTCGCGACGAGCTTCTTCGCGGGAACACCGTATTCCTTGCCGGCAATTTTACAAGTTGTCCTCGGGGCACAAAGAGGAAACCTATAGTTGCCAATTTGGCTTCTCAGTTGCTTACTATAATATTGAAGGTTAAGACTATTTCATGTACTATAATATATTTGTTAAATTATATAATCTAATATAGAAAAGGCGAAGGGTGTGCTTGGAGAAACATTCATTTGCTGTCAAATTGATGTATAAAATTAAATATCAACAAATAGCATCTCGTGACTCCGTAGAAAGTCAGAAGCAGCCACCCTAATGTTTTATGTTAACGCGAAAGATTAATACAACATGAAGAAATACAGATGTTGCGCAAGCTATACAATCGTTTTCACAATATGTGTAATGGTTGTGGTCTCCACCTCATCTCTTTTTGTCAGTTACCTTAAACAGGTGATAGCTTATCACTCGGTGTTTCAGAATCACAAGATGTTGGTGGGCCAATCGTTTTGGTAAATTTAGACGCTTAGACTATAATATATGGCGAGGTTCAAGGGCGATGCTAGGGCCCAAATTTATATATATATTGATTTTGAGCAAGTTTACCGGGCAAAATTCACAAACTTTCCTACTAACTGAAAAAGTTTAATGTGTCCTGAGCGCTCATATGACATTATGCAGTGGCGAGCGCCGTAAAACACTTACTCAAAAAACAAAAAAACTCCCTGCTGAATTCTATTTGTCTGAAGTTTTGTTGAAATTTGTGAAGTGATATCCGAGTTATCACCTTTTACATGGATTCTCTTTTTTTTTTTAACAATCTGTTTTTCTTCAAACTACCTCCGATGGGGATGGTCCTCTTCAGTATAACAATGCCACTGTCGATTTATAATCAAAGATTTGCTTCTGTCTTTTATGAAGGTCTATAAAGACATTTCTTTCTTTCAATAAGCAAATTCCATGCTCGTTCATTAAAACATGATTGGAGAGGTTCTAGTAAAGCAGGAGGATCGAAGGGAAACCTTGCTCTTCTTTTTGTTCGTTGAAGTCTTACGTGTCACGGCACGGTAAATAAAGGCACTCGTTAATTTTTGGGCACAGAGATATTAGTATTATCTTAAAGGTTGTTCATTCGTTTTGCTTTTGGTTGAAAAAATAACCACCTATCATTGTTTTGACGAGCGCTTGATTTCACCGTGATGCATCTCCTATTCATATAAAGTGAGCCCAAAGCATAGCAATGTTACAGCGTTAAAAGACAGTAAATTAATCGTGAACCCCGAAATGTCGATTTCTGGTTCGATTCTTAAATTATCATTATTTCTGTTCAGATTCAGATATTGCACCATAACAACTACCGATTTTTTGTCTAGCAATGGCATTTAATTAACGTAAGATGCGTCTCTTTCTGTCTCTCTCTCTCCCCCCCTCTCTCTCTCTCTCTCTCTCTCTCTCTCTCTCTCTCTCTCTCTCTCTCTCTTTCTCTCTCTCTCTCTCTCTCTCTCTCTCTCTCTCTCTCTCTGTGTGTGCATGCGTGTGTGTGAGTTAGTGTGTGAGTAAGTGAGTGTATGTCTGCGCACGTGCATACTTGCGGCAGACTCAGTGTCTCAATACAAAGGGTGTATTGCAGAGGCCACCAATGATGTTCATCAAATTGAATAATTATGTTCCACAGTTGCAGCAAATAAGGATAATACGAACGTTTAGAAATTAGCCTGTCTGGGTACACAACAATTAGATTTAATAAAAATGTGTTTATTTCCTTTTTATTTCTTATTTATTGACAGCGAACGTGAAACAAAATGACCTTGTCACAGCTACAGAAGGTGTCCTTTCTTTCCCACGCACTTGGGTTTGTGGTGCTTGTATGTGTGTTCTTCGCTCCTGCTTGGCTACATCTTGAGGCTGCTGGAGTCTATGAGAGAATACACATTAAGGGCGTTGACTTTGGTATCATGATGAAATGTGTTATAAGTAATCCCAGTCACTCCGGGGGAGACGATGTTTATACCTGCAGTTTTCTCCAGTGGAACGATTTTGACGGACGCTTACCAGGTAAGGGGTTCATGGCCAGTAAATATAGTCAGAAGATGAGGGGTGCAAAATTCAC
>NW_004797309.1:1360837-1365369 GCF_000002075.1 Aplysia californica | reverse complement strand
ATTATTTTTATTATAATTTTTTTTTCGTTGTCATCATTATCATAATTATATTCCCGCAGGATGGGTCAATGGCGTTCGCGTCATGGAGGGTTGCGCTCTATGCATCATGTTGGTCGTCGTTATAGTGGACATTGTGATGACATTCCGCAGATGTTGCAAGAAAAAGTGGTTCCTCGGTCTGAGCATGCTCTGCCTGCTTGCAGGTAATGTCACTTCCAGTTTACAGTGAGTTCTGAAGTAGCATATCTCCCCTCCTACTCCCCCCTCTCCAAACCCAAAACGAACAAAACAAAAAGTAATAATATTGTTTAGCAACCTTTTTTCTGCTAGAGACTATGGTTATTTTCAGAAAATTGTTTTCGAGGACGAAAAGATGAAAAAAAAATAAGTTGCCTCTATTTTTGGAAGTGAGTTTTCATGGTAGCAATTGTGACATTATGTGACCAGTGTTAACGGGAACGAAAAAAACATGAGAAGATTTCCTTTTCAGTGTATAATACTATTTTTTCTATTTCCCAGACATGTTGTCAATCGCTTCTGTGCTGATTGCCTACCAATGCCGAATGGATCTCGGAAAAATATTCCCTAATGATCGTCTATACACGTACGTACAACTGGAGGCTTTAGCACATCACGGTCTACACCTTCATTATTTTTAGCATTAAAAAAAAATATATACCTTCCTCATTTCCTACTACCCTCTCCAAAAAAACCAACAAAAAGAAAAACAGAACAACAACAAAAAAAAGAGACCACCAAAAAACGACAAAACAAAAAACCTCCACTGATATTTCCCTGTCGTGTTTTTCGCAACAGGGAAGATGAGCACTGCAATGCACTGTGATAAATAATTTATTACACTCGTTGCGGTGTAAAATCATGATTTATCCTACGAGTGAAATTGCCAAGTTGTAATCACGAGTTTCAACGAGTGATTACAACTGGCAATTTCACAAGTAGGATAAATCATGGTCTAACACCACAACAAGTGTAATAAAATTGTTTATACCATACTGATATCAGCTGGCAAAATACATATGATGTACCAACAAAGTTGAAATGACCCGTCAATTGGACAAGAGGGTCCATTCTAGAGTCTCACATGAAAACAACATTTTCATGCCCGTCGAAGTCAAATTAAGAATTGGCAAAAATCTGGATTGTTTTCCTTTACTTTTAGTCACGCTAATTTACAAGTTGTGCTATCCGTATGTCTCCCTCCGCGAAACAAACCCCAACCAAAACTATCACAACGTATATATATGCAAAGTAATCAGAAAACGGACGATTCAAAAGTTGAAAGAAACTGCATTAATCTGGCATGTTGCTGTTAGAATAGAGATGACTGATTTTTATTTCAAACTTCGTAACCAAAACAAACCAAAGGCAAAGAGTTATTCTCTAGATCTAGAGCTAGATCTAGACATTAGAACTAACGTATTGCTTTAAATTGGTCAAAGATGGAAAAAAAGGCTTTTTAACAGCAAAAGTTGTCAAGCTACTCGGATACTGACGTGCTGATTTTAAATATGTAGTTAGATCTAGTTTTTGTCTGTCGATTTCCGATATTCTGATTTTTACGGGGAGGTAAGAATATCAGAATATCAAGGGAAGTATTATTTCCAAAAAAGTAATTATCCAAGAGTGTTATACTCGTATATTGACTAAAATCATATTTATCAATTACATATTGTTTTACAGTTTAATCTACTTTGATTTATATAGTTGATCATTTAGTGTATGTAGTGATAGAGTTAATGTAAACAACAATTCAAAAGGCAATGCAAGTGACCTAAACTGGGTTTTTTAATTTTTGATTAAGTGACTATCAAATTTCAAAACATTGTAATTCTTTCAAGAACATTTCAGGCTGATATAGGCCTAGGCCCAGAGTCTAGATCTCTGAGTGACTCTATTTACTATTTATTTGGTCGTGTTGTAGATCTAGAATTTTCATTTTGATAATTACAATTTATTTAGATCTAGATCTAGTGTCCACTGTCAACCCATTGTGTTTTTCTGGTGTGCTGCTACAATGTCTGGGCGGAAAAAAGAAATTCCCAAACGTCAGTTGTACTAATTAATTTGAAAGAGGGCAGTTTATCTGCACCTGACAAGTCGCATTATTATGATGACCCATTAGAACAGATGATTATTTTATTCGAGAAATGAACTGAACGTAACAGCACCATACTCTGGCGTAGATCTAGATCTAGATTTAATCCCGGTTCATTACGGTGCCCATCATTTGACTCTATTTGAAACAAAATTAAGGGCACCGTAGATCAAGAAAAATTTGCACCTATACTCGACCCATCCGACGCTACTGATACTGTGTTATATCATGGGACATTATCAGGTGCGGTTCGTCCATAGAGCACGGTCGTGCAGTGCCGCCCAAATTGTTTTAATGTTCTATGACGTAAAGCACCCACAACAATATAATAAAAGACGCCAGAAACAAACACTAGCCAAATACTATATCAAAACAAGGCCCTCGCTGGCGCCGTAACTGTCCTTTCTATTCCATAGCGCCGTAAAACATCTACTATACCATGCCTAAGTTCATGCGCTGTATGTAAACAAAACAGGATAGTCAACAGTGGAAACCTGACCTATAAATCACTCTTTGGGATAACCCAAGCGATGACGACACTTGTAGAGAGTTTGGCGGTACATTAATATTAATAACACGGCACATCTCAAATGGGCTCCCGCCGAATAGCGCCGAAACATAGCCCACAGTAGGCAATCTAAAAATAAACGCCATAGACTGCACTATTCCATGCCAAAATTATGTGGGCCCCAGAGCAATCCAGCGGAGTGCTCAAGTGAATTGTGATTGGTTCATTGTCTTGATGCTATTCTAAGTAATTCTGTGACCGTGAACCTGAGGGAGGTGAACGTGACATACTTAAGTCACCGTCCTATGAGTTGTGCTTTTGAACGGTTTTGTAGTGGAGTGGTGAAAGGTATTACTTGAGTGTTCAGTTCTAATGCAGGATGAATGAAATTGACGTTTAGCTAACAAACAGAATCCACAAGTAAAAAGAAATGAAAATATAAGCACAAAGGTCTTCCTTCACCAACCCAAATATCCTAAAATTATACACCATCCCATTTACTCTGCTCTTGCGTTGATGGGGGGTTTAAACACATCTGATTTTTTAATGGGGGATATTTATACTCCTTTTATTTTGAAATAGGTTTTAAAAAAAGAAATGGGGCCAAAAAATAAGCATACGAGGGGTAGGATGGAGTGGACAGCATTTGACTAAACGCTTTGAATGGTAATGACAATGACAACCTTTGTTGGTCTCCTAATAAGGAAATCGCCAGGTTTTGACTCTCGTCACCAGCCTATTGTTGCATTCTGTCAGCTGGGGAAGAACTTGGACACTTATACACTAGCAGCAGAATAACTTTAACGTCGTCAAAACGTTCTTGATTAGGTTGCGTGAAAAAAACAAAACTGTTGCTTCATACAAATAAAACTATTGTCAACTGTATTTTTCATGTCCCGAACAACAGGGGGACAGATGACTGGGCACTCTGGGCCTTCAAGCTTGCCTGTTTTAATGTTGTAATTGTCAACACCTCGGCAATCGTCACATTCTTGGCTAGGAATTCAGGAAATGAGAGGTAAGTTTTAACGTTTCTTGACTTCCTTCTAAAGGCTGTTGATATCTTTACTTGAGGAATAATGCCATAACAAGCTAGGGGTTTA
This sequence comes from Aplysia californica, assembly GCF_000002075.1. NCBI lineage: Eukaryota > Metazoa > Mollusca > Gastropoda > Aplysiida > Aplysiidae > Aplysia > Aplysia californica. The sequence goes on along the minus strand of NW_004797309.1, from coordinate 1,361,642 downwards.
TCTGATCGATGTAGACCTAGAATTTTTTTAAAATCAATAGTATTAGCTCACAATCTGGTGAGAACGGAAAGAAAAAATTGTGAGGCATCGTGGTGAAATCAGGCGCTCGGCAAAATACTAAAATTAAAGAAACTGGCACTTTCCCGCCAGCTTGGCATTTAAAAAAAATCAAATTGTTGTTTTATCCCCCAACACTATAATACCATTTATGTCTACCTAAGAACACGTTTCTACATGGATGTTACTGAAAAACGTTGGTTAATGGCACACAATAAGTAAATGTTTAGTTTCCTCGGACTCTCAAGCTATGGTCGCATCGAAATTATTTGTGGCAATTTTTTTTTATCGCTAATTGTACCTCTGAAACCAGGCGACCCCCCACCCCCCCTCATTCAAATGCAAATATCCCGACTTGTATTCAAGATAAATGGGTAGTATTTCTTTTTTTGTCTCAAAGACAAATAAACACAATTGAAGATGATACCAACAACTCTGCATGCCCATAAATTGACAAGCGCCTGATTCCACCGCATGGTGACACAATAGTTTGGGTAAGACTGACACATGAAGAATCGATTTGTCAGAACCGAAGTGGACTGTTTTAAGTGCGAGTTTGTATATGTACAAGATATAGTGGAAGTATGTGAGCGAATTCAGGGAAAAGATGGCAAGTCTCTGTACATGGCGTGTATGTATGCGTGTGTGTGTGTGTATGTGTGTTTGTGATGTGTGTGTGTGTAAGTGTGTGTGTGTGTGTGTGTGTGTATGTGTGTGTGTTTGTCAGAGAGAGAGAGAGAGAGAGAGG
>NW_004797309.1:1357403-1359203 GCF_000002075.1 Aplysia californica | reverse complement strand
ACACACACACACACACACAGGGGCTTTGCGTTCCTTTTGCTTTTTGACAACAACGCATTTGATAAGTTAAAGGTCATTCCAACTTCTTGGAATGGACGATTTGTCAATACCTGTAGTCCAAAATGTTGAAAACTGGTTTCGCAATTTTTTGTCCTTAATATTTTGTTTACGCTAAATTGTCCCCTCGACTCACTTATGACTAAAACGGTTTGAACACTCCTCAACATACAGAATAGTGTGTAGTTAAATCAAAAACATAAATCAAATTGTTTGCTTTTTTATTTCAGCAGGGTCGTTATCCGTATGTCATATTTTGCATTTGTGAAATATTGTATTAAAACAATAATGGACATTGCCTCTTTGATCTAATTTACTTGAAATTCAGTGTTCTGGTATCAAAATAACCAAATGCGGCATTAAAGTTGATGCTTTCTGTGTTGAATCCGCCTGAGCTTGAGTCTCTGGAATCAAATTCAGCGCGGTTGTTCCAAACATCGTCGCCGATTCCAAAGTAGATGGATGGATAGCCACCGGAGTAGCTGTAGAAGGAGATTTTAAAAAGGTGTAATACGTAAAGGATGATTATAATTTCATGCAATATTAAGTAATTCAATATAGTTCTGACTGTCTTCCTAAACTTCAGGAACACAGACATGCGCCGTTACACAACTGTAATGCGCAGGCATTTACATAATTATCTTGAATCTGTTGTGTAAGATTAATTATGTATAGCACGACATACGAGAAAAGATTTCTTCCATGCATGAGAAGGAATATTATTATTGTTATCATAACAGAGAGGAAATCTTTAAAAGGAACGGAAGCAATTCTTGTTTAGTTTTCTAAGTCGATGCTCTCTTACTCTAAACGTCAGAATCAGTCTGTAGATGTGCTTTCATAACGCGCGCGTTCGTGCGAGAGAGAGAGAGAGAGAGAGAGAGAGAGAGAGAGAGAGAGAGAGAGAGAGAGAGAGAGAGAGAGAGAGAGAGAGAGAGAGAAAACAAACAGAAAAAGGCTGGATCATACTTGACATAGTCCTGTCTTTCACATTTTAAATCAAACACCGAGGTTGCAACTGAGACAAATGATTAATATCGGATCACTCACTAGTGGTTACGAACGACATGGAATCCTGTGATGAGCGATGGGGAGGCTTGAGGGACGCCGTCAAAAGGAGGGGTGAAGTCTACGGTGGCAGTGGGAGGTGCATTTTGGCCGTTGGGATCAACAGATGGGTTAGCCACGGCGCCTTCAAGAACGCATGAAAGAAAGCATGAATTAACTTCTTTTTAAAAGAAAAAAACACACTTTCAAAGAAGCTGGCTCTTTTAGATTTCAGTAAAGGAAAAAGATAGGTAGATTATAGATAGATAGATGGATAGATAGATATAGAAAAAGAGAGAGAAAGAGAGAGAGAGAGAGAGAGAGAGAGAGAGAGAGAGAAAGAGGAGGTGAGTGAAAGGGGAGGGTGGTGTAGGATATATGTACACATAATGATAACAATTTTAATAATGATTACTGTATATATAATATAATTCCTATCTTTTAAAGAGAATTTCAAAGCAAAACGTAAAGACTTGTTTCAAACACTCACAGCACACCTACATAATAATATAACGTCTTCATCACATGATTCAAGCACTACTGATATCCCTACGATATTAAACAAGATCTATAGCCATTTCCAAGAACATCTCGTACATTTAGAGAACTCAGAGCAGAAGATAACGAGAAAGAACATTTTAAAACCAACAACAACAAAAAAGAAAATAACACCAAGTTTTGATTGAAATAATGTAC
>NW_004797309.1:1349903-1352403 GCF_000002075.1 Aplysia californica | reverse complement strand
AGTCAAACATAGTGGGTGGTAGCATTGAAGTAGAAACATCTGAGTGCTAACGCGTAGCATTTGCAATCATAATAAAGAGGGGAGAACATGCTTACTTTCACTAACAATAACAAGCGTTGGCCTCAAAGGGTAAACCAGATAATTACAAAGAGATGTCTCCTCTTACCTCTTTTGTATTCCTGGACGTCAACAGCTCAACTCATCAACCCTGTGGAGAACAGTGAACAGTGGAGGCCTTTTTATACTAAAGACACGGATACCTCTGTCCCACCTGATCGTTATCTATCGAAATCACAGTATTTTCAGCCTCAAATATTTCCCATTTGAATAATGGTGAAGTCGTGGGAAAGGATTAAGAGATTTAGAAATTTACATTTTCAAAGTTGTGTTTATTTTGGAGACTTTTAAGGTGTTGACAAAGGTAATCTTGCTCGTCACTGCTGCTGACAGATGTAGTCATACCTGTGGGGCATGGATTCATCTCTCAGTTTCACCCAATTTTCCCACGATCGACACCTTACATTTTGCGATATCCGTGTTCTTAAGTAAAATATTGCAAATCTAAAAAGAACGTATTGTAGTATGGCCATACATAGAAATTGATTGCAGTTTCCAAAGAATATCAAAAAAGCTATAAAAAGTCACATGTTATCATCAGAATATGTCAAAATGATTACAAGATTAAAGCTATACAAAGTCACATGTTATCATCAGAATATGTCAAAATGATTACAGGATTATATGGTATGAAGGATATCTTATTAATTTAAAAGGCAGCGCGGGGTCAAGGGGTGGAAAGAGGGGAGATAGTTTACCCAACAAATTATAGTTGTAGCTATCACACAAATCGAACCTGAAGTACAATTCAATATTAACGTTTTATAGAGACTTACTAAGGGTATACTAATAATATATAAGAAAAAACATTACGAGTTAGAAACAGTTCTTAAAAGGTAAACTAAAATCAAATTCGTATCTCTGGAGAACTTGAGATTTCCCTCTTTTGTAAATTTGCTTTTGGGTACGTGATTACAACCACTCACCTCCGTCCTTTCGAAAAAAATGAAATAAGCAACTCTTTGGGAAAGAAAGAAGGGCAGACAAGAAATGCAACCAAAAGATACAAAGTAAAAATAATCTAAAACATTTTTTCTCTGTCTGTCTGTCTGTCTGTCTGTCTGTCTGTCTGTCTGTCTGTCTGTCTGTCTCTCCCTCTCTATCTCTCTATCTCTCCCTCCTTCCCCGCCCAGGATGGCTCTGACAGACAAGGCCGAAGACTGCATCCTAAATGATCTAAATTGTGTCAATGGGTGCGTAAAAATATTTATACACACACTCACACACACACACACACCCTAACACACACACACACACACACATACACACACACACACACACACACACACACACACACACACACACACACACACACACGCGCGCGCGCGCGCGCGCTTACACAAGCAAACCCAAGTCACAGGCTCTTACTTTGACTGTATATCCTCATTAAGTCTTAAGGCAATCCCTTCCCCCCATCCCCGCACTCAAAAGGCAACCCACAAAAAAGACACGGTACACGTATTTGATTGAACCTGAAAAAGAATACTTTGACAAGATGCTTATCGTGCTTGACGTTAGAATATCCTTTAGGTTTTAAAACTTCAATTTCAGATATCAGCGTATATGGTATCATGTTATGCTCGTCACTGTTGCAGACAAACTATGTGAGTGAATTCGATTCCCGTGCCAGAGACGTTATTCTAGGCGTAATTATCTCTGCATATCTGCTCAAGCTCGCTTCGGCTAGAGGCCCTTTCCCACTCAGCCTGTTCTAGCTTCAACAGGAGGCATCATCGAAGCGGCCTGCCTCTTAAATTATCTACTATGTGTCAATAGTGGCGTAAAACATTTACAATTAATCAGTCTTTCTGGAATTGTTGCAATGCTTTAGTTCGCCTGAGATATTTCTAAACGGGGTTATAGTGTTTCATAATCATAATAATCAGTTATGCTTAACTTGACAATGCCCGAGAGCAAAATAAAAATAAAAATCTATCCTGGATTAAGGATATAGCATACTATTAATAGGTACAGTGCTGTCTTACTAGTCCAACGGTTTATATGGGTTTTTTCTTTTTTATTTAGGGGAGGGGAAAGGAGGGGGCATTTACTTTCAAAGTTTCTAGTTTTGTATTCAAAGTTGTTCCTTTTTTAAAAGATCCTATAAATTGTATGATCGTTATCTGATTAACCAAATGGAAACAACGACTCAGAAGTAACGAGAGCGTAACAAAGCGAAACGGATGACAGGTCAAATCTATCCCCTCCCCTCCGCCGGATCATTTTGCTTGGCTGATCGGAGCAAAAATCTGTATTAAACATTATGATCTTTAAAAAGCAGCTTGAGAGGATAATAACTTTCCTCCCTGTAAGGACTAATGCCTCACTCAGTTTCCCTTGTATGACTTCAGAGACACCTCCCCCCTTAAATAAAAACGAACAC
>NW_004797309.1:1342375-1347797 GCF_000002075.1 Aplysia californica | reverse complement strand
CCCCCGCGCTTTTCTTTCGCCTTCGCTCCACCTTTCATCTCTACCTACTTTCTTTCTTTCTGTCTGTTTTTCTGTCTTTCTGTCTGTCTTTCTTTCTTTCTTTCGTTCTTTCTTTTTTCATGTGTTACTTTTCATTATCAAAGCCGAAGTTTTCAGGATTTGGCATATCATTAATATCATATTTACCCAAGCATGCTGTAGAAAAGCAGACAAGCGTTCCCCTTTGTAAGTGCTGAAAGCTTTTTGCAGGCAACTTATTGCTGAATCATGCTGTAACACGTATCGTGTTGCTATACTCCTGGCCTTTGGGCATTCGCCACTTCGCACCATGATAACAAAATGGACTTGCTAACTACACTAAAGAATGTTGAGATACAAAAACCATACAAAACCATTACCTTAAGCTGTTACTTTTATAACCAAACAGTGAACAGAATGAATTGAACCTATGAATAGCCTTCCTCGGAAATCATTTAATATGAAGACACTTTAAGCTTTATGGTGGTAGTGCTGGTCACGGGGTATTTTACTACGTGTGAGACGTGAAAAGAATGTTACAATGTATATTGATTTCTGCGTTGAAAAGGCTACTGCACGAGTCCAAGAACCTTTATTTGAATAACTCCGTCGAAAAGACTCATGACTCGGATCGCTAACTTATAGCAACTGTTACAAGTAGTAACAGCTACAACTACGTTCCACCAGTAGACGGCAGTGATTAAATCTGCCCTGCAACAACGATTCCAGAGCTGCATTGTTGCAATTTTTTGAGGCTTAGCATTGGCCGCCCTTTATAAATCAGATCTGTCAGAGGCATTAATCGGGTGGGCACAGTCAGTGTTGGAGTGGTGAAGGCAGCCGGTCACGCAATTCCTCTGTGGCAAGCTTGGGCAGTGTCTTACATTCTTGTTGTGCCGTGCTCTTGAGGAATTGACCAAAGACTCAATTAAGTCTCGGCTTTTTCTGTCAATGTTGGAGAAGATGTTGTTGGTTTCGGTGCTATGTGACGGGGCAAACAACCTTTTATTTGTATTTTTATTAAAGACGTGTGTATAGTATTGTTGGCCATAAAATCAACCAAATACGCAAAGTGCTTGAGGCCCCTACATTTCTGGCTTCTGAAATTTCAGCCAGACTGTTTTAAAATCCTGAAATTGAATTCATCGGATGTCATAATCAATCTTCAATTCTTATTCTCTCCTGAGTATCTACTACTTTTGTGAGACATAAAGTCAAGAATATTCTAAGGAAACTTCATCACAACTTCGAGAGCAAAATAAGAAAAATGCCCGGGGTGGACACACGTTGGCAAGAGCGATGTGCCAGGTATTTCTCCTCTATGCACGAAGCTGCACCTCACTACCAGGAAACGAAGAAGAGGAAAAAAGACCGTGTGAGGAAAAAGGACTTGTTTTCATTACCCAAAGAACCTCACCCATACCGTGTGACATTTTCAAGGAAAACTCAGCCTTGTAAAGGCGGTGTGAAATGGCTCAGTGGTTTAGATCTGCACGGCACCTCAATGCTTCTGAGGACCCGCTCCTATTTTTATTTCATTTTTTGGGTTTTGATCTCTTTAGCGGCGTGTGTTGGGTTTGGTGTGATGGTTTTCTTCTTAGTTAGGGAATATCAGGATTCTGATAAGATATTCAAGGTGAATGTGTCGGACACATACGAGAATGCCAGTCCTCTCAGCCTGACGGTGTGCAATACCAACATGCTGAAAAAATCTACGTTGGACAACAGAACAAGATTCTATGACCTACTACTTTTAGATATAGATAAAGTAGTTAACAATTCTAAAACTCGCCTAAGTACTCCAGGAAAGAGCCTAGCGGTTCTGCTTGACAATACGAAACTGAAAAATTTCTCCGACAGCCTGAACTATAATGAGGCTAGTCTGATCTTTGATGACTTGCAGAGAGAGTTTGAGGTATACAGTGGTATGCAGTCGGACACAGACTGGGCATATGTAGCCAGCAGAGGCCTCCTGGAAACAGCGGAACTTTTCCCGCCCGCATTTCGGCTGACGCGAAGTGAATTAAATGAATTAGGACACAGCATGGAAACTGGGATCATTGAGTGCACAAAGAACGGACGGTCGTGCCAGGCTGGGTAGGTTGCAGTTTTCAGAGTTGGTCCTTTGGTTGTTGAAGTGGATGTTTAAGTTTATTCGAATTATTGCGTGAAGGCTGCACATTTTGAAAAAAAACCATGAAAGCTTACACTCCCTCCTCCCCCTCACTTCCCTTCTCAGTAGCCCATTTTAGAGGCCCTATACACGCAATTCTGCCCCTGGGTCTTGTCCCGAAACTCCAAAACTGTCAAAAATCGCTATGTATATGACGAAAATTTTATGAGGTTGGCGTGAGGCGTCGAGCGAATACAGAAATATAGACAACTGCGCTAAATATTTTAAAATCAACCAGGGGTTGAGTGGCTAAGCATATTTGACTTCAAAGTCCTTATTAAAAACTACGCCAGTTTGATGTTTAATAAAATACTGCATGTAAAAAAAAAAAACCGTTCTGTTCCAATTGTGTAAAGTGTAAACTAACCAGAACCCATGGGGAAATCCTCATGCATGGCTGCTGGAGCTGGTGTTGCTGCTGCTGCTGCTGTGTGTGTGTGTGTGTGTGTGTGTGTGTGTGTGTGTGTGTGTGTGTGTGTGTGTTAGAAAAAACAAATTTCAAAGCGAGTTCGAAGCAAGGCTCATTGCTCGGCTTGCGTTCATTGTCTCGTGAGTGTGTGGACCGCCTTGCAGCATAAACGTTTCCAATATTACGCTATGAACACTATTCTTAATTCACCCTTGCTTTCACCCTTGCGCCGACCGTGAATCTTTTTTCTGGCTATGATTACGACAATCATTATGCTCTTGTGCTGCTAGTCTTTCAGACCCACGTAGGGTGTTTTTGAAAGGGCATTGACACTAGACTATTGTATCGTCTCGGGCACCACGAAGACAGGTAGGGGTTACCGTCAACATACCTACCGGTTCGCTCAAAGAAAACATTCATGCACATGTGTCTGTGGTGTAGCGGTTAGGCGCTTTGCTGGCGTAGCCGGTCTGAGTTCAATTCCCGATTGAGCTGATTTTTATTAAGTATTTCAGGGCTTTCTGCTGCAATGTTGCATCCCTCTAAGCTCAGGAAAGCCGTGACAGGCAGGGTCGAAGCCCGCCTCTTAAATAATCTAAATTGTCTCGACGTAAAACATTTACAAAAAAATTGTGTTATGGGAAATTCAGGTTGACAAATTTCGCACTATTAACGACCCAGTGCACACTTTCTCGATGCGCTGCCACCATTTTCAATGACTGCAATTTCTGCACGTTTTTATAAATAGTATGCTTCCACAGTTTTCTAGTAATCAATTATTTAATCATCAACACGGATTTTAACACTATCCCTTGGTTTACAACAAGTAACGATGTGGGCTTAAGTACGACTTTGATTAAAAATCGTTAAAAAAATGTCAAATTACTTTGAATGTCTTACTATTAAGTAAATGCTTGTTTTATTCAAAATTGTTTTAAAACATCTGCAGAGAACTGACGTACAGCCAGAGTCGTCTTCTTGGGAATTGTGCAACAATACATTTATCTCTCGGGGGATCTTGGTTTGGTGAGCTCTAAATTAGTGTCTTTTAAATATTATGTGTAGACACGTATTCATGTTCAAAATATGTGTGTGTGTAAGTATATGTATGTATGTGTGTGTGTGTGTATATATATATATATATATATATATATATATATATATATATGTATATATGTGTGTGTGTGTGTGTGTGTGTGTGTGTGTGTGTGTGTGTGTGTGTGTGTGTGTTTGCCTTGGAGTTCAGGAATTTAAGTTGTATGCCCTGTACCTTTTTTGTTTAAGAAATAAGAGCCTGAAAATTCCTTTTTATGGTCATAATATATTGCCCAAATTATAATAACCCACAGTGACCCTTCTTTAGCACCTTAGTCTTAGATGAGATTTTAAGGAGTAACAGTGGAAAAAACCCCGGTATATTTACAATGCATATTTATGAAATAAAGATGATAAATAGCGTGGGAATGAGATTGTGCTCACATTTCAGCGCAACAAAAGCTACCACCCATTGAATCAAGGAAAGATTATTTAAAAAATTTTTTTTTTGGTCATTTGTTTCACAAATCTGATTATAATATAAGAGTGGAATATTGTTATTGGGGAAAATGACTCGTTTCAAAACCAACATTTAGAGGAACAAATTCACCGAAAACGCAAACAATAATGATGCTAAAAGGCAGTCTTGTTCCATTTCAGTATTATTCCAAACATTCACTTAGAAGATAACAGGACGATTCTCTGTTGTCGTTGATATGATTTATCGAAAGCTCTCTTTGTAATGCAAACAAATGAAATTGCCATTCACGACTTTGGCATTTCCACGGCAACGATGCACCAACGTATGTGAAGAAAGGACTTAAGATTCTTTACCAGCACAGTCTATATCCATATGACTCTGGAACAAATACTACCCTGATGTTAAAATAGATAATATACTCATGCCCTCCACTCTCGACCTCCCCCATAGCTCTAAGTCCATATTATAATAAATACGACTGAGAATAAAACCACTCAAAGTAAACAACACTTAGCATATACAACGCTTAAAATGTATAACACTTATGATAAATAACACTTTAACCCCTTCTCCCAAAAAACAAACAAACAAACAAAAAACAAAACAAAACAAATCAATTATAAAAAAAAAACATCCCCCAGAAAATAACACCAACATTGTATTGCTCACGTCCGCAGAATCGCTCACCTTAACGGTGGACGTGGAGCCAGAGGAGTACCTTGACCTTGTGTCCCCGCCCCCCTCTGTGAGAGCTCTGCTGACCACCTCCACGTCACTCAGACACGCCTCCTCTGTGACCGAGTCCTATGTAGCCGTTCCGGGCTCGGAGCTGGATCTGCAGGTTATTAAGGTAACACCGGCAGTGTCAACTTAGCAGCAATACTTACTGAAAATGTCAACATAAATTAAAACAGTAGTAATATCAGTACGCTGAAACCAAGAGAAGCCCGCACGCTGCACGCACCCAAAAGTGGAAATTAAGCTTTTAAATGCTCATAAGGTAAAAATTGGTCTCATTGGCCATAGCAGAAGCGACAAGTTATCTTAAACCTACTTTTGTATATTTCTCTTTTAGAAACATCGACTGAAAAGTCATCGGTCATCGCCACACATTGACAGACGGATTTGACATTATATAATAATATAGTGTCAAGCGCATAGAGCCTGCTGTTGAACGGGGATATGCGCTATACAAATGCTATCTATTATTAATAATATCATAAACATAGCAAAACAATTTCAAAAACTAAAACTAAAACAACATTGTAACAGCTACAGCTTCAGAGGCACTGAGAGAAAAAGCAGT
>NW_004797309.1:1324875-1337375 GCF_000002075.1 Aplysia californica | reverse complement strand
ACCCCATCTGTGTACTATGTCAAGTCAGTTCCAAAAGGGAGTCCAAGTTTACTTTAACCGACAATACGCTTTTCTAGAACTGTAAAGTTCTATCTGCCCAGTATCTATTTTTTTTAGATATTTGACTTTTTTTAGTTTCACATGTCAAGGTGCCCAGCTTTTTCAAATGCAATTCTTTAAACATCTCACTAACGCCTCCGAACAATCTTACGATTTTGATAAAGCAGATATAACAATTGATTTCTGACCTCAAGGTCTTAGTAACCCAAAACAGCCGAAAACATTAGAGAACTTTGTAATTCTAAGATAGCAAATTGTTGGTCCTTTCTGGATATAAGAAAGTGTTATTTTTTCTCATTGTGCCTATTGCCTGTATGTCTACCATCTTGCAAGTCTATTTATTTGCCTGTCTATATAAAACCCAATATAATTTTTAGCACATTTATTTAACGTTTTGAAGAATTATTTGGCTGTTGTTTTTTTTTGCTTTGAATCAGAGACAAGAATCACAAAGAAAACGCTATGCAAATATTCAAGCTGTCAAACTCTGGATCTATGGGTTTTTTTCTTCCAGCCTTTTTCCCGGTAATCTCTTTCCCTTCTCTCACACTCTTGCCTTCTCCACTTTTCACCTCTGTCTCCTTTTTTTCTCTAATCTCACGATCTGTCTGTCTGTTTGTTTGTCTGTCTGTCTGTTTCTCTTTCTTTCTTTCTCTCCCCCCCCTCTCTCTCTCTCTCTCTCTCTCTCTCTCTCTCTCTCTCTCTCTCTCTCTCTCTCTCTCTCTCTCTCTCTCTCTCTGACTCGTTCTCCTGTCTTTCCTAATATCTCTTCCTCACTCTCTGTTCCTCCTCTTTCTGTCTATGTCCTCTTTCGTTGTCTCCTTATTCCATCTCTGTCTTCTCCCTCCACCTCCCTCCACCTCCCTACGCGTCTTTCTCTCTTCACTTCCACACTTTCTCTCTCATTGTCCCTCTGTCTATCCAAATTTGTGTATGATAATAACAAATATTATGCTTTTTTCTCTTGAATGAAATGGTCTAAATAATTTCCAGAATACAATTCTTGAAGAAAGAAAAAGTTTAGCAACGTTATCGTTTTGTGTGTTGTTTTTGTGTCTGAACTTGTCACTGCTCTCATTTAAAAGGTGGGCAATGAGTCGGTAGAAAAAGAGGACACACATGATAATGGGCGCAGAAGGAAACTAAGGATTTGGGGTGGTTATTGGTGTGTGATGAATTATCTATTCTTAGAAAAAAAGAAGTACAAAGAAAAAGTTAGCTCAAAAACTGATATTGGAAACTGTAAAAACATTTCAGAGCGCATGAAATGGGGAAATGGAAATCATGCTGATTCCATTTGTCTTTGACACAGTGTTGCTTGATTGAATGCCGCTGGATAAACAAGGCTGTGCCAAAAGATGCAAAAATGTCGTGGGACAAGCTCCTAAAAATGTTTTGTGAGACGCGGACACAAACAGGCCTAAAACGGACTCACAAGGCACACCTAATGCCCCTGATTGCATTTCTGTCTCAAGTGGGTCGAAATGAATTCCAAGTTCTAGGACATTTATTAGCAATGATCGTGCTTAGAACGGGATGTAATTTAATTGTCGCAAGGTTGTTTGAAATTGTGTGTGATCAAACATTTAGTACCACAAATGTTTACTCTCCGATGTGAGAAACATCTAATACTTAAAAGTTCAAAGAAAGATGAATCCATACTCAGGTACGTTTCACAAGAAATATTATCTTTTTCGTGTCTTAACACTTTAACAATACGGCAGCGGTTAAACAGAAAAATACAATAATACCCAAATACGATAACCACAATCGATACGGACCGTCCTCTACTTGGTTACTGGCCCCCAAGAGAGAATGTTGCTCTCCTCATACTGATGAGATAAGCATTTTCTGGGGTTTAATGTTTACTCGCCAGTATTTGCGAATAAGTATAGCCATTAGGTGAGTACTCAGCGTGGAGCATTTCGTTCTTTCTTTTTTACCCAGTTTTTTGGACTTTGTGGGAAAGGAATGGGGGTGAGGGAGGTGGTTTGTGGGGGTGGGGTAGAGATGAGGCCCAAGGATCTCCTTTAAGCTCGTTCGTTTAGAAAGCACAGCCTGGCCAATATTCGAGACAGTCTCGACTTCGTGTGTGTGATTCATATTTAAACCTCTGAAGGAGTAACTCTGCTGATCTAGGTCTTCTTGAGGTCGCGTTGATTATCAGCTTAAGCTGTTTTAGACCTACGCTAGTTCATTTTTACGATTTCTATATATGTGAAGTTTGGTTTAGGAACGTGCCAAAATTAGCTAAATTATTATATGTACTACAAACGTATAATAATATAACTTTCAAGATTGTGCACTTTGAAGTAATTCCAGATCACCACATAGATCTAGCCACTATTTGACTCAATATTGAACAAAATAAGGGGAAATAGGGAATGGTGCACGCGTTTTGGAACATAAGTGACATTGGTGGCGGTTTTTTTAAACCATAATTTCCTCTCTTATGGTACACAGCGGCGCAGCGAAGTTTTTACAGAGAGCATAGAATGGCTGGCATGACAGTGCCTTGTATAGGATATTATAATTTATTTTTATTGTTTTATTATTTTTACTCATTTTTTTTTATCTTTTTGGTATAGGCAATTTTTGCCTTTATACGATAACGCTTACTTAGTGAAAACAACATTTTCTCAGGCTCCTTTGATGAAATTTCAAGTCTGCTCTCTAATCTCCGTTAAGTATGAGCAACTGTGTATGACGGTCTGTGTGTGTGTGTGTGTGTGTGTGTGTGTGTGTGTGTGTGTGTGTGTGTGTGTGTGTGTGTGTGTGTGTGTGTGCTGGTCTGGGTCTGTGTAATACGCATGTGTATTTTACACGTTTCAACAAGTGCGTGGGTGTATTATCAATTAAAACTATAAGGCACTTTCCATTTTCTGAGAGGGTTCATGCGTGTGCGTGTGTGTTTTCGTATATTTAGCTGTTGAGGTGGGAGTGGACGCGTCTGAGGTTTGAAGGATTACCATATCTTCCCTTCTCACTTGCTTATAGTGATTTGCCTCATCATCATCATCATCATTAGGCCTGCTCCAATTTTCAGCTAAGCTCGCTTTTTGGGGAGTGTGTTTGAAAACATCACTCCCCAGAGATATATTGATATTGATTTCAGATTAAGATAGATGATTTATGGGCCCTCTCTCTCTCACAGTTGTGTGCCACAGATTCCTGGATATCCTGTGGCGACGAGGGCAGCTTCCATGCAACTGCCCAGCGAGATGTAGAGAAGAGGAGATTCGAGTAGGAGCCTCGCACACCATCGGTTCCTTCTCGCATTCAGAGGTTAGTTTGTGTATTAATTCCCCCTCCCTCTGCTAAACAAAAACCAGCAAAACAACCTTGACACCCAGTAAGTTATCGAATACACACTGTTTAATCAATTCCTCGTATCAGAAGCTTTGATGTTGACATAATAGGCTTTTATAGTATTTTTCTCTTGTCTTATCTAATACATCTCAGTCAAAATTAACAAAAATCTTCTGAAAACTAAAGCAAGACTGAATTAAGCAGATGTCCCCAAACCCCCCTCCCCGCTATCCCCTACTTCGTGTCCACTGCAACTTTGTGAATATTACAGCCAATAAACCAATAAGCAACTTTCCTGAATTATTTGTTTAGTTCTTATCCACAACCAGGGCAATTTCCAAGAGATACACCCAGTTCACAACCTATGTGGTACATCAATTATGTAGCCTTTCTAAACTGACATATAAGCTCTGGTTAGTCAGGCATGATAGGATTAAGTAACTTGAAAGTCTGGAATGGCTTCTAAAAAATCAGAGAAGTTTTAAAACGAGATGACGGAAAGCGGTCGTACACTTCGAGGACAGTGTTTCCAATAGATATGTGAGGCAATGAGTTCAAATCGTCAGTGTAATGAAATCGAAGAAGTCGGTATTTTGAATTTTTATTTTTTTGTTCCGCATCTTTTATGTCTATGATTTTACTGGAAAAACGGTGATTAAAGGAACAGAAAATGTAAATTTAGATTTCAAGGACTCTCAAGCTTTGAAATTAACCAAACTTTTGCCGTCATTTTCTCGCCAATGTTACCTCTTAAACCAGGCCTCTTTCAGCCCCAAACATCTCAACTTCCAAAGTTTGAGAACTCGTAGACCTCATGGGAAGACTCATAATATAATGATTGTACTGTTATTGTTATGAACAATACACATTGACTTGTAATTGTAGGCGCCTTACTCTCCCATTGACACAATTTAAATAATTTAGGAGCATGCTGTTTCGATCCTGACGTTACAAACGTTTTTCTTATGACATTTGAACTAATTGTGCATTATATATGAGTAACCAAGATGATCTGAATTACTGTTGTACAAAACGTCGACATCTGATAGCCAAAACCTTAACGAATGGGGATGACGACGACAATACGATGATGACGATGATGATGATGATGATGATGATGATGATGATGATGATGATGATGATGATGATGATGGTGACGATCATGATAAATAATACTGCACGTAGCTGCTCATAATGATGGTGATAATAAATCTTCCACTTCTGTTTCTGAAGATAAATGAAGACTGTAACGACAGAACTGGCTCCTTGTTGCACCAAGTGACCTTCCACATCATTACGATTCCTCTCACGTCTCACAGAGGCCAGTAGTTTGTCTTATACACCCCACATAGCATCTTCAGGCCCCGAGATGTAACGCGATTTTTTGGAGGACGATAACTGGACGAATGTTGGCTTGCTCTTTATTGAAGAGTTCGCTTCATTTGAGCTGGCGTATTTCCACGATCACGCCTGAACAGCGTCCCTCGTGCTCCGCAAACCGAGAGGAAATGCTAATTTAGCGATTGGGGGAGGGAGGAAGTCAGACGGAGGACCTTCCTGACGATAACTGTGCACGGAGGTTTTGTTAACACGTGGGATGTTTCCCTTCTTTAAAGCGGAGATGAAAATATGTACTAGTTATCAGGCTTCTGAACTGTTGACTTTTAACATTACCACACCTGATAATATCGTTGTACATCAGGTAAATTCCCAACATTTTTTTAAACCGAGAAACGTAGTTTTACATTACGTAACTCTTACAAAAGAAAAATGTTCTATTTTTCAGGAGTATATAACAAAACTGTTGGCTGCTTCACCTGCTGCGAAGAATGCATCTACCTTAAGGTACGGTATTGTACAAACATGTATCTGCAACCGTGCCTTCTCTAAATTGAATTTGCATGTCAGTGTACTAGAGTGCGCAAAACGAATGTCTATGTGTACTATTGTTTGAGAAGTGATAGATCTAACTTGGGCTAATTTTAAAAGTAACCGGGGAAAGAAAGAAACCAATTACAAAAACCTAAGCAACAATGCATTAAATACAACTCATGCATATCTCATCATAATTGTCCACGTTTCACATTCTGCACTGTCATGATACGAATCCAAATGCTGTCAGCAACAAGTCTGGTATTATGACTATCTGTCAAAATCTCTGAAGGTTACGGAAAGAGGAAAAATATAGGGGGTGTGGGGTTGTGGAGGGTCTCTTGGGAAAGAGGGAGGGGGGGGGTCCCTTGAAAGGTTATTCCTTTGTTTTCATTTCAGACACAATAGTTAAATCATGCACAATCGAAAAACAAGTTCACTGCTGATGACACTTCCCTGCTCCTTTCTTCTTCTCTTCAAACTGTTCTTACTTAAATTCGTTTATTTTTTGCAAGTATGAAATTAATACTAACGTTTGTAATTGTTCCCTCAGCAAATCTCTGACGAGAATACGAGTGACGTCTGTTGGTGCACAGTACGAGATCTGGACGCAGGAAGAGGAAATAACGGTGAAAAATGTTTTATTTTCTGCTTTTAAAAATCTCATCTTTCATTTCAATTTAACAGTCACATGATGGTATCCATGACTTCGCCATGATGCCGACTAATATTCTATCTGGAGGTTTGCTACTTCAATAGTTAACAAATCACGGAACCCTGGATCCTTGGGAGGGGTAAATGCTCTGCCAACACAAGCCTTTATGGCTATTCACCACTAAATTGTTTTTAAATTCACATTTCCTTTAAACGTTTTAGCATATAACTTTAACAAAGCTGACTTTCATCGTGTATGGCATGCATTGCCCCGGAGCCACATTTGAAAAAAAAAGTCTTTTATTTAACTAGATGTGAATACATGTTATTAGACTTGTGGACTCTTCAAAAGTAGTAAATAATTTCTTTGGGGATGTGTGTGTGTGTGTAGGGGGGGGGGGGCTAAGGGTAGGACATTATCACAAAAGTATAAAGTATGAAAAGTGAAATTAAAAAATATACCCGGAAATTGCGTATGATTACCCGTTAAATGGACAGCAATTTAGAACCAGGGAAAGTTGTATAATGATTCTAGTTTGCTCCGAAACTGTGCAAAGACTTTTAATTTTGTTTGGCTGGTCTCAGTGCAAAGTCTTTTTTAGTTGTGTATTCCTTTGTGGGAAGTCATTTGTCTTCCTACATAACTGTCCAGTTTCTGACCTTTCGATACCTATTTCAGAATGTACAACTTGGGGTGCCTATTTGCTCTTTCTATTTGCCGTATATCTTCTTTCTGTTCCTAAGTGTATATTAAAGTAATCCGTGTGTCCCTCCATTTATTGCTTTTTTCCTTTGTGTGTCTGTGTGTCTGTCCGTCTGTATGTACGTCTGTCTTGGTTATTAGCGCATACATAGGCAAACACACATGGCACACACACACACACACACACACACACACACACACACACACACACACATACACACAAACACACACACACACACACATTTGACTAATTGAAAGACACAATATGTAAAACAGAAAGACAGAACGATAAACAGGAGACAGGGAGAGAGAGAGAGAGAGAGAGAGAGAGAGAGAGAGAGAGAGAGAGAGAGAGAGAGAGAGAGAGAGAGAGAGAGAGAGAGAGAGAGAGACAGGCAGACAGACAGGCAGACAGACAGACACACAAGTGAGAGAATAGAAAAAGAGAAAGCTAGACAGTAAATAGGGATAGATAGATAGATAGATAGATAGATTGTTAGAAAGATAGAGAGATAGATAAAGGCAGAGTGAGAGAGAAATAGAGAGAGAAAGAGAGAGAGAGAGAGAGAGAGAGAGAGAGAGGGAGGGAGAGAGAGAGAGAGAGAGAGAGAGAGAGAGAGAGAGAGAGAGAGAGAGAGGGAGAGAGAGAAAGGAGATAAGGTGTACGATGTGCAAGCCAAGTATTATCACTGATAACATCAATTACTCCCATCCCTGGTCTAAAAAACAGTTTGATCTGACAACAAATACAGTAATTGTATTTTCTGTTAATATGCAATAGCCCACCCCACCCCATCCAAAAACACGAGGCTGACCGGTTATTGGAAAGAGCTATTCTGTAATCTCCCCGTTGGATGTTTTCTACTCGTCTCATCTCTCTTTTCTCCACTCCAATCCTCCCTTGCCCCCCCCCCCCAAAAAAAAAAGAGAAAAAAACTCGTTTTTTTATGTTACTCCACAATTCAACAGACATTTTAAATAACATATTTAAAAAGTGAACAACAACAAAAAATACCAAACCAAACCGAAACAAGACAAACCATGAAGCACTCACTTGAAAAATAAATTACCTAATCAACAAACATTCTCAAGTAACATAAACTTCTTTGCAACAGATTCTTGGACTGTTGTTACAAGTGGGCGCTCTGTCGGCCCTCACAGTCGGTATCTCTGTGGTCACGGTTCTGGAACTGCTGTTGCTAGCAGGGAAGACTTTGGTTGAAGCGTGTCGAGCGCTAGGGAGAAGGTGAGCTGTTTTTTATTTTTAACGATGCTGCATTGAACAGTGAGCATTAATCATTACTTGATAGTAATTTATATTGTGACAGTAACTTATAATAATAAAATGATTATTTCACAGTTCCACACACAGAAATTTCTGCATCAATCGATGGAACAGTCCATTATTTGATACTGAAAGCTTTATTGTACACCCCCACCCCCTCCCCGATAAGTCACATGTTAAGTAAGTGGAGAAAATGCAAATTCAAATTAGGAAAGTCCGTACCTCACAGACAGCGTGGAATTTCTTTTACCTACATAATATAAGCACACGAATTTGATGTTATATACTTTGAATAATTTGTGGAGAAGAAAATTGGAAATTTAAGAAATAAAAAAAAAGGAAAAAATTCATGAAGGAAAAAAACAACCGAAACAGCTACTTATCTGTTTAGTCCACTACTTGCAGAGTCTTCCCATTTTTCCCACTTCCAAAGAGAGAATCCGGCTTTGATTCTTAATAATGAGGGCAACTTGATTTCTACTTGTTCAGAACAACCTGGGATGTTTTGGATACTACATCACAACACAAAAAGGGAGAAGCTCGTTGAAAAGAATACCCGATAATACACCCCACCCCCTCTAACAAAAGCCATCACCACCCCCCCCCCATACCAAACAAAGTAAGAAGAAAAAAATTGGTTAGAAACCGAACTTATGTCTTCTAACCAAGGGTGAAGACCCTACACTTTTAACAACAGACGCTAGTGAAAGTGCACAACAGTGACTGATTCTCGTAAAAAAGGCTAAATTACGTATGTGGATGTTGTTAGATTCGTACCAAACGTTAATGCCCTTCGTAATATACTTAAGTTATCCATGAACTGATACTAACACAATTACAAGTTAGTATCTAGCATAAAAAACTTGTTCTCAGTATAGGTATTGAGCATACTTATTCATAATATGTAAATTCTTGGTTCACATCCCCATCGCTACGATTTTGATCTTGTTTTCATATTATTGATTTAACTTTAATGCCTCCTTCTGAACACTTTAAACCGAACAGAATCATGTACCAAATGGTCCACGTGTTCAATCAATGCTATGCATACACCTTGCATTGCTTTAACAGAGGGTTGAGTTGTTGACATATGAAAAAATCGTATTAAGAAATAATGGACAAAGAAAAAAAATTAAAATCCGTATGATTCCGCCCTAGCTTCATCCTCAGCAGTGATTTTCTTTAACTTTCATCTGACACTTCCTTTTTTCTGTAAATTTGAAAGCGTGGTGTGATTAAAATAAAATGTTTAAATTCTCATCTTCCTGTGCAGTGGTCATGACAACGAGGTGGAGCGACTGTACCCTTACGAAGACTTGGACGCACCGCCAGAGTTTCAAAATCTAGATGCCAACTGGTACACATGCTCAGCTGACCTCTCCAGGGACACCTGGCATGGAACCTTAGCCACTGACAATGACCAGCATCTGTTACAAGGCGGACAACGAAAGTATGTTGTTTCTAGAAGCAGTGGCACCGATGGCGTACCATATAGCGTTGCTAGAAATAGTGGCCCTGGTGGACTACCGTACAGTGTTTCAAGAAACAGTGGTAGCTATGGCGCACCATTTTCTGCTTCTAGACACAGCGGTTCTGTGGGCGCTCCTTACGCTATTTCTAGAAGTAGTTCTGGCACGGGGCCACACGCTACCACCATAGAGCACTCCCGGACCGCTCACGCCTACAGCAATCGGAGCTTCATCCGAACCAACATCACATCAGTACCGGAGCGTGGCAGTTTAAATCCCCTTCTTGAAGAAAGTGGAGATGCGGATGACAATACACACGCTAAGGATGATAACCTTGCGACTTCTCCTGAAGCACTGTACGTTCGACCCTGGGATCTGTCCGGTGTGTCGAGGCCTTACCCCAAGATTCTCGTTTCTTCACAAAAGAATAGTGCATCAGATGTCCCAGTTCCCAACGCGCCAGGCAGATCTCTTAGGGACCATGCTGACCCAGAGAACGTGGTCCTGGAAGATGCCGACTTTGTACCATTCTCACAATCGGCCCTGAGGCTCAATCTTCCCGATGATCTGAAAAACGGGTCTGACGACGAAGACGTTGCGGATATCAATAATGAAAATTTACGCGGGGGTCATGCCAATCAGTCAGCGAATGATTCACGATATTCGTCTACAATAGATGACCCTGTAACCCATGGGGATCATTATAATGTCAAACGTTGGGATAAATCTAGACAATTATCCGATACCAAACCGATTTATGCTGTTTCAGATGGCCAATTACAAAGCCTTGATACAGCTGGTTTAGGGGCAAGCAGTAAAACCTATCAGAGCTCCCAGCTTCAAATTAAAGATGAAATTAATTATGGTATCTCGGGTGAAGAAGGACGAAAGACAGGCAACGTTTTGGACGGGGGGCGTTCCTCCCAACATCGACAGGAGTGGGGAGGTAGGGACACATTAGAACCTTCATACTACATCTATCAAGGAAGAGCGGCCGCTGAAACACAAGAATCAATCTTTGTTATTTAGGCTCACACATACACTTGCATTATATTCTTATCTTAGACCGGGCTTTGTCGTGGTTTTCCTTCTTAGCCTTCGACCCCACCCCCTCCCCCTGCCAAAACTCTGCTGCACTGGGGCGCACTATTGAGCAAGAAGGGCAGAACACCAGTCTCGTTATAGTCAACTCCATGTGGGTTCTCTTTCTCTCCTTGCTTTTCATTCGGTTCCAAATAGAGTCAAAATAATGGACTGCTTCATAATGAGAGGGAAGTACGTCACAGTGCAGTCTTGGTTATAATTATTCTACAGGTCTATGGATACACAGAACAAAGGACCCCTTAGCAGATCTATCAAGGGGGGGGGAGGAAGTTGGGCCGGGGAGGTTGTGGGTATGTGTGCTCAACATTTTAAAAATACGTGGCATCGTAGTGAAATCGGGGGCTCGTGAAAATAATGAAATTGATGTAACCGACATTTCCCGCCTGTCGGCCAATTTTTATTGATTTCTTTTGGTTCAGCACCTTTATGTCTATTTAAAAACACATTTCGGTTTGGCTTTACTGAAAGAAACGTTGATCAAAGGCAGAAAAATATAGGTTATCAGTTTTCAAGGACTCTCAAACTGTGGAAGTCACAAAGATCTATTTGACATTTTCATCCAAATGTTCCCTCTATAACCAGGCAATCCCCATCTTTTTCAGTCGCAAACCTCTCCTCATTTTTTAAAGGGGTATGGGCTGTAATTTATCACCTAAAGCAAGACAAAAACACAATATTTAAGTTGAGACTAATAACGCATTATGCCAAAACATTAACGAGTTCATAATTCCACCGTGTTGTAAGACAACTACTTCGTGAGCGCCTTAATTAGATAACTCATAAACGGACGTGAACGTCTTGATTCAATAACTCATACACAGACATACAGACACACTGTAAATAAAGCACAGAAATAAGAAGAATAAGACAACAAATACACAAACGTCCTCTTTTAATTTGCTATATTTGATTTTAAAAAGATTTAGTCTTTTTAAAGAAAGACAAATTCAAGGACACCAGCTATTTGATTTACAGGTTTTCTACGACTTAACATAATTCATATAACCTATTGACATATGTGAGGCAGCGTGGTGGAATCAGGCTCTCATCAATTTTTGGGCATGTAGAGTTATTGGTATCATATTAAAGCTTGTTCAATTGTCTTTATTTGGATGAAAAAAAATGTCCATTTATATTGAAAACAAGTGGAGATATTTGCAAATGAAGGAGGTGAGGGTCACCTGTTTTCAGAGGTAAAATTAGTGAGAAAATAGCCGCCAAAGATTAGTTCTTTTCTTAGCTTAAGAGTCCGTGGTAACTGAAAATTTACATTTGTGTGCCTTTAATCAACGTTTTTCAGAAAAATTCACACAGAAATGAATTTTGTAATGGGCATGAAAGGTGTTGAGCCAAAAAACAAAAATTTGATAAAAATTCACAACCCTGCGGAAAAATGCAGGTTTCTTCACTTTGATTATTTTGACGAGAGCCTGATTCTACCACGCTGCCTCACATATTATAACTAGCGACTGCTGATTCTGCAAATATTTCTCATCGTTAGTTTTTCACCAGCGTTAGGCCTAATGATTCATGTTAAAATGAGACTAAATGCCCCGTGAGATTATTTTGCCCGTGAGTTTTTCGTCTCTTTGTAGAGGCATTTGTCTGTGTTTTCATGTATTTAAATAAATAAGTAAACACTGCTTTTCCAATCCCCCCGCCTCCTTTTCTCTCTCTCTCTCTCTCTCTCTCTCTCTCTCTCTCTCTCTCTCTCTCTGCAATATTACATTTTAATCTCTCATTTTTGGTGTACAGTGTCCATATGTCTTGTCTTCGTCTTTATAAATGTGGATGAAAACATATACAATTTGAAAACGTTTATTTATGGATTGAATAAAATAAACTTAAGTTGCATCAGAGAAAGTCTTTCTATGTATTTTATTGCGAGTACATTATTCAATAAAGCACACATAAACTTTATATTCTTTATCTAAATTGTGGTTGTAAATTTCAACTCAGTACAAGGCTCATTGCAGACAGACAAACAGTAACACACACACATATTCAAACAGACACAAACACACACACATGCACACACACACAC
>NW_004797309.1:1304617-1324484 GCF_000002075.1 Aplysia californica | reverse complement strand
TCTCTCTCTCTCTGTCTCTCTCTGTGTGTGTGTGTATGTGTGTGTGTTTGTGTGTGTGTGTTTGTGTGTGGTTGTGTGATTGGTCATATGGTGGCAGGTACTCTTTTGTGCTTTGAACCTTCTTTCTTTTCAAACACCCATTGTCCTAATGTCACCCCCTTCTTATTTATTTAAAATACACCCTAGTAACATATTTATTCTTCGGCACATACATAACCTACTTGTGCAGCAAGTACTGTAAAACTCCCACTAAAACAAAATTCGTAAAAATATTGCTACACTAACAGAAACAAATTGATAAATAAATGCTAAAGAGGGTCCTTCCAGAAGAATGTTCAGCAACTCTAGCGTTCAACAAAGTCCAAATGTGGGCACTCTCCATTAAATAACCAGAGTAGAAAATGCCTATCTCTTGTCAGTATCATTATATACCTGCAAAGAAGACGCCGGAGGATAATCCTATTTGTACTGGGTAAATGCCCCAAGTAAACAAAGAAACGGGGAGGCTGGTATTGAGCGAAAGGCCTGGAAACACAGAGTGACAAAGCAAGGGAAAAAGTGGGACGATAGGGTAGGAAAAAGGAAACAGGGAATTAAAAATAATACCGGGATGATTGAAATCCACGACTGAAGAGCATGAGTAAAGAGTGTTAAGATAGATGTGTACAAACGGGGGAGGGGGGCTCAGAAAAAAAGGACAGGAAAAAAAAGCTTGAAAAGTGTGAGGATGAAAAGAGTTAAGGTATTATTCCCCACAGGAAATTGCTGATTGCGAGCTCCTTCTTTAGCCTTGATGCCAGGGAAAATTCAGGAGACGTAACCCCATTACTGGGAGCTCCCCACCACGCTTGTCTCCCTTGAAAAAGCTCGGATGTGACCGAAGGAAGGGAGAGAATCAAAGATCGATAGCAAATATCCTTTCCATCCTGATCTTCTTCTCTCAACAGCCGGCTCTCGTGCCCTATGCTTGCTCCCTTCCTTCTCCGTAATTTTGACTTAAACTTCTACGATCTTGAGTATCGAGTGCTGCTGGCCCGACTGGGCTGTTGGGGCGGGTAGTGTCAATAATGTGCTGCAAGCTGACTGTTCAATGTCTGGATACTCAAGCTTCTCGCTGCTATCTCTTCGCAAAATCCCTGATTGCAAAATCAGATTTTGAAACACCGTTTCGGACTGTTTGAGATCTCCAGAAGGCTAGAAATTTAGTCTCACAATGATGGTTTAAAACAGTTCTAGGTTAATTTACGTATTGAGTAAGAACGTTTTTGCGTCCCCATTGGCATGATTTAGATTGTTTTAGAGGCAGATTTGTTCTTGAAATCAATCTACTAAAGGTTAATGTTGCAATTTAAGATAAAAAGTTTCTTTGTTCAAATTGTAGATTTTTAGTTTGACCCAAAAGTGGAATGATTCAACAATGATCTGACAAAGAAGGGATGATCAAAAGTCGCTGCTTTGATGTTTTTTGGTTGCCACCCAGAGACACACAGAAAGGGGTGGGACTTTTTTCTATCAAATTTCTAGTATCTTCTTTGAAATTAGTGTATAATGTATGAAAAATACGATACGAGGCTTCACGAATAAAAAATTCAGTAGCAGAGAGACAAGCCACACCCTGTGCATACATGTATGTGGAAATGAGGCTTTTAAATGCTCAAAATGTGGTAATTTGTTCTCTGTGAGAATATGTCTAATTGAATATAGCAAAATCCACACGTCGTTTCAATCTTGAAATCTTTTTCTTCACAAGAGAAAACCTCTCCTCTCCGGATGCATTGTTTACCTTCAGACATTGACAGACGAGAATTGTTATCCTCATCATTATTATTATTATTGTTATTATTATTATTATTATTATTATTATTATTATTATTATTATTATTATTATTATTATTATTATTATTATTATACCATTATTATCGTTATTATTAGTAGTATTAATGTTATAATTATTACTGATAGTCTTATTATCAAAAGAGGGGTGTGGAAGAATTCTGATTTTATTTCTGCTCTGAGAAGACCCCTTGCTGTGACTGTGTTTACGTGTTTGTTCCAGGGCGCTCCAATGTTTACGTGGCCCACAGAACCATGCACGCCTTCATTTTCGTATATCGCGTTTCCTTACCGATTTCGTGTCTGTCTCAAGGACCGTACCCATCAATAATAATCTTCTGGCTGCAAAGCTAGAGCAGATGTTCGGTTAGACAAAGGTTATCTTAGTGACTGTGATAGAACGAAATGGCTCTTGAAAGGACAGTCAAAATTCCCCCCAGGTTGATGGAGAAAGACACAATGTTATGTGATCAGGAAATAATCTTAATTGTCTCAAATTATTTATTTGGGTCACTGAGTTTGAAAGATACCCAGAACAAACCTTAATTTAGCCTGTTTTATGTTACATTTAGGCAAATACAGCCCCCAAGTCAAATTTACGTGTATTTAACAATTACCCATAGGGAAGAAGGCGTGTACAACTGAACATCTGTACAGTGAATGCCATAGAGGTACCAAAGTTCCACCAAAAAGAAAGAAAAAGATCTATTCTGTGTTTGATCGTTCTTACGAGAAGTACCTTGTTAAAACATGCATTCCCATTCTTAGAAAGCGATCAAATAGGAATGTCATTTGGTTGACGTATGCAGAAGTAGGAATATATTACAACTGGGTTTTTTTCAGTATAATTGTTCATATTCTGTGTTTAAAATTCTTTTTTTTTTTTAAGGCCCAGTTTCATTTTTTTCTTTACAGGGATATAGAAAATATACCCTAGACTCTCAATATAGACAACCAGTAGACTTACAAATATAATCATAGTTATATTTGTCCTTAAAAATATAAACACCTCTTCGAAATTAAACACGGTGGTTGAGAAAATTGACGATTCCAAGCGAAATATTGTGTCTGGGCCCCAGAGTGATCGATATTGAATAAGGAAGTGATGCAGCTAAATGTACTGCAAAAGTGAATGTACTCGGTCCTTTTTTTAAGGTGCTTGGAGAATATTACAAACATGTGTATCTTATAGAAATTAAGATTTACCCTGAATGGAGTCAATAAAAATCCAAGACAATATGAAACATTAAAGAAATATATTTTGTAGACGATGAGAAAATATAAATACAAGTTTTAGTTTTGTAATTGTTGTCTTATGAAGAATGTATCAAATTGAGTTCATGAGAGAAAACGTGTGTGTTTGTATGTATTTGTGTGTGTATTTGTGTATGTGTGTGTGTGTGTGTGTGTGTGTATGTGTGTGTTCGTGTGTGTGTGTGTGTGTGTGTGTGTTCGTGTGTGTGTTCGTGTGTGTGTGTGTGTGTGTTCGTGTGTGTGTGTGTGTGTGTGTGTGTGTGTGTGTGTGTGTGTGTGTGTGTGTGTGTGTGTGTGTGTGTGTATGTGTGTTCGTGTGTGTGTGTGTGTGTGTGTGTGTGTGTGTATTGTGTGTGTTTGAGAATGTTAACCAATGCTTTGCATACATGTAACGTCAACGCACTACAAATCGTACTGATACCTTAGAACTCAAACGCGTTAATGAGTTGCCAGATAAGCACAGAAAAATGGTCACCTTGAAATTAGCTCACTACTCTTTTCTACTGTTCTTAAATTGATGTGTTTAAACCCTTTGCAGGATAATTAATGTTATGCTCTGTTCAAATACGGACCCGCTTTTTGAGGGTTTTTTTTTTCTTTTTGATCGGGGGAGGGAGGAGTCTGTTTCTTGTAGGCTGGACCCTCAGTCTACTGATCGGCATGAATGACTACCTTATAGAAGAGCCGCACGTTAAGCTGAGAAAAGTTGACCCCCGTAAGCTTGCCAAGACGTGGCGTATGATTGCCCGCTCCTTCCACGAATAAATGTAGTAGGTGGGACAGAAGAGTATTGATATCACCGCCAGCGCAAGGGAAACCCAGAGTTCTACGACGTCTCAGCAGCTGACCCAAATGTCAAAACTCCATCATGGACTGAAAGTTCATTGACCTGAACTCATTTGGGTTCGTGCCCTAACACTGGCCTGCGACATTAGTTTGTGTGTATACACTAAGATAAAGTCAAGACAAATTAAAACAACAAGGTTACACATTTCAATAATAGTATCACTGTTTATTGATTGTTCTGACGTAATCTATGAGGGTGTGTCGATAGCTACTTCGATTTTATATATTAGCTGCAATTGCCAGTTCAATCTCGTTTTAGATTTCTATCATCCAACTCACGTTTTCTTCTCATCTCGAGGCTTAGTTCCAAGCTCTAACCTACATTTTCTTGATCTTTTTAGATGCCAGAAATCAAAACTATTGATTTGAGTCTTCGCTTACAAAAATATATTGATGATGACAGCAGTTTTTGGCTTGCAAAGTAACATTTGAACAAATCATGCACTCTTCGCTGACATAAATGAAATGAAATTGCCCCTGACACTTAATTACGCTTGAGCGATCCTAAATGGTGTTAATTTGTTTTATGAATGACGCTTGGCACCAACATTAGTCCCAAGACAGGGCACCAAGATAATAGCACTGCTAATAGTTTCTACTTAAATTAGTACAGTTATTGAGTCAAGACCAGGATACATTACTGACCTCAAAGACATTTCTCACAATTAGGAGTTGGGAAAATAATAGGCCTACTCAAACACTGCCCAATTCCCATTCCATTATAAAATGTGTTTAATTCTTATCATTGTAACACTCATACCATTTTGCTTGGCAATCTTTTAATTTTGAACTGACTCCCAATCAGTGCAGGGCGGTCATTAAATAAGACTAATATGTCCGATTCAGCATTTTTACTTAAATGTTCGGAATCAAATAAATACACAGCCACGGAAGCTCCTAAATACTGCAGTTCGAGTTGAAAACCGCTTCTCTGAATTTTTACCACATTATTTTTCCCACCAATATAAATAGTATGAACTCTTCGGACCAGGGGCGGCTTGTAGGGCTAAAAAGTGGTTGTGCACAATTAAGTTATAGCAGGTTGAAATTTAAGATAGTCAAGGGCACAGTAAATGGATTATCGCTTTGATTTCTAGAACTAAATCTGTTTGTTAGCTAAACATCAGTTTCTTCATTCTACATTGCAACTGCACACTCAAGTGATAAATTTCACAACTCCACTACGAAACCATTCAAAGGCACAACTCACAGGACGCAGGACGGTGACTTAAGTACATGTTCACCTCCCTCAGGTTCGCGGTCACAGAGTCGCTTAAAATAGTGACAAGACAATGAACCAATCACAATTCACTTGAGCACTCCGCTGAATTGCTCCGGGGATCACATCATTTTGGCATAGAATAGTGTGCAGTCTATCGCAATCATTTTTAGACTGCCTACTGTGGGCTATGATTCGTGGGTGTCCATTTGAGATGTGCCATTTTATTAATATTAGTGTACCGCCAAACTCTCTACGAGAGTCGTCATCGTTTGGGTTATCCCAATGAGCGATTTATAGGTCAGGTTCCCACTGTTGAATATCCAATTATGTTTAGTTAAAGCGTGTGGACTTTGGCATGGCATAGCAGATATTTTACGGCGCCTTTGACACAGAAATGACAGTTAAGGCGCCAGCGACGACCTTGTTTTGAAATAATATTTGCCTAGTGTTTGTTTCCGACTTCTTTTATGTTATGTTTGTGGATGCTTTTCATAATAGAACATTAAAAAATTGTGAGCGGCGCTGCACGACCGTGCTCTATGGACGAACAGCGCCTGCTTCAGACATGTCTTTCTCAACGTGAAGGGACGCATCCTGAAGATGACATCGTTAAGCTACCTTATACCAAAAGTATTTGAAAAGTAATTTTGATGGAAGCGCCTCTTTATCCAAAATCATCGCCCTTCTAACGATAGAATGCTCTAGAGTTTGAATTGTTGCTGTACCGTGACCAAAATCAACCAACTTCGTGCAGCTATGTTATCCATTTTCTTACATTAAAAAAAATATATTAAGAAGTGCTATCAAACATCATCGGTTTTAGACGCTGTGGTGATATCGATCGGCGTACGTAATTCCCTTTGAGGATTCTATTTGGTAAGGGGGCATATACGATCAGAAACTCATAGTATTCTCCCATGTCGACATTTATTCAATTTGAACTTCATCGATTCCGTTTTGTGCACCAGCACACCATCTTACTATTTCCCACAATTCTGTTGTCTTCTGTATGGGGTATGCAGTTCACTTACGACTGTGTGGTCTCTTTGTCGTTCGAGGTTGCCCCATCTCTGCAGTCCGTTCTCTTTCATCAGAATAAAGGTTGAACTAAGACAGTTGCAAAGTAATCACAGGTGCAAGATGTCGCAATAGAGGTTCAGATGGCCGTGGGATGTCTGAATTAGGTGTTGTGGGCTGGTATAACATTTAAAAAGTTAATACTCTCCACGAATGTTACTTTGAACAACTCCCTGAGCATTATGAAGGGTCTTTAGGAAGGCACTGATATTACATTCAGGTCAAGGGGAAGTGGAATTAGTGGGGAAGTAACTTTTAAAAGTTTGATAATAGCCAAATTCTCCCAAACAATATCCACAATAATACCGCTCAACAGGAGGTCTTTCCGCTTTTTTGTGTTTAGGTAGTTCCACAAACAAGTTATACATATTTCCCTACATCAACGTCACAATATTTAACAATTAAAAGGAAGGGAGCCAGTTCCGGATGGTTTCACTTAAATCTTAAAACCTCTCATTTCTGAAAGATGTTTTTTTAAGTGGAAAAGTGACTTACATCTTCCAGGTCTAAGGTTGATTGTCATTTTCATTTATCAGGACACAAGCTCTGTTGTGAAGGGAGAGTATCCTTATCCCTACACTATAAGTATGCTGCCCACACATGGCCTCTGTCTCCTCTTACCCGTGCCACCTTTCTCTCAAGTCCATGTTCGAAACTTCTGTTTACTTAGTAGTACGTTTGACGAATACACAACAAAATTCACTTCAATGAGATATAACAAAACTCGACCAGATTTATAGTGGATGCCGCCTAAGAAAAACGGTCCTGTTTTGAATCTAGAACAGACTCTACTTCATTAGGATGTGCGTGCGTAGAGACTGAGAATAAAAGGGGGCTCACATTCTAAAAGAACAATCAGAAGGAAAAGGAAAGAGAAACCTACATAACGAGTGACAATTTCCTCCTCCACTCTTTTTTCATTCTGCTCCTTCTCCAGTATTTTTCTAGAACTACATGATCATCAGTGTGTTCATAGGGTTCACTGGTATCTGTGGTGCTGTGGTTCTGCGCCGCAGTCGCACACAGGAGACCCGACTCTTGAGTGTGGAGAAAATCTTAATCGAGCATCTTGGTCTTTTTTCTGGGATGTATCCTTCTCAGGCTGGCTTGGTCCTAACATTCAGGGTTGGAAGCTAACCTCCTTTGTAACATTTTTTATCCCTTGAGCATTTATATGAGATTGACGCCATCTGATTAATAGAAAAAGTGGATATGGGCATGTCCGACATTGCATTACCTACATATTTAGTACAACACGTAACTCTTACAGATAGAGATTCAAGGATTATAGGTGTAAGTCAAGGGTCTGAGAGCAATGCTCATTTTTAGAAATAATGGTGGTTATGAGTCATGATGTGGGATTGCGTTTAAATAATGTTAGCGTTAGTCCTATCTTCTCTGCTCCCATGAGTCACGTGGAACGTGGGCACCCTCTGTCCCGTTCCCTACTGGAACCATCTTTAGTGTTACTGTGAAGTTCCGAAATGGTGGGCAGAGTCTCTGCTAAGGTGACATCCTCCCTTTTGACCCAAATTGTGCCGAAGTGGTAGTAGACACAACTACATTTCATAGTTTTTTCCCATCGACACATGTTTCAAGTATAGGCTGTGCCACAATGTCGCACGTAACAAAAACATCGACAGCTTAAACGATCAAACAGAAACCGGAAGCTGCTGTAGTCTTGCTCAGAATACGAATAGTCAATGTGTGTTGAAATGGCTGCTTCACATAACTATAACTAAACCTAAGCGTTTCATTGCAATCTGATAGCAAACCAACGTGCAAGCCACAAAAGACACATATAGCAACAAACGCAAAGAACAAACAAATTTTGAAAGAGTACTTTACCTATAATGAGACTCCCAACGACACGTTTAAAGAATTAGATCATCTAAGCGGAATTTCAAACTTAACTGATACAAGTTAATGAGAATAACTATTTTCATCACGATAAATTGATACTATCTAACTACCTGCAGCCAGATCGGGATGCTCTCAAATGAAACGCTGTGCATATCAAGTAAAGGTACACAGGGTACACACTGAAACACACAAAAATTAGTAAAAAGGCAAGGCAAAGAATGATTTATAAGCATTTATTGTTGACATGACACCCTTCAGTTGAAACAAAAAGATGTTGTAATGTCAGTCTAAGAAAAAGTAAACAAGATTAGAAGATGATTGCACAGAAATATTGGCAGTCACCAAAGTTTAGATCAGATTGCAAAGTCATCATTAAAATTGTTCAATGAAAAATGTGTTCATTACACACAAAAAGATAACATAGGTAAGATTTGAAATTTTAATTACAATATGAATACACAATTGATGTGTCGCTAACGAAGTAATTCACATTACACAAGCAGACAATGTCTCTTTCCATAACAATGCAAGTCGTTTGAATGTATGGTATTTATACAAATGGATTCTAGATTGATTCACGATGGTAGAAAGATTAAATTTCAATTTGCGTGCAGTGTGACTTTGTGGAAATTTGTCATTTGACGTTAAAGAACAACATTGGACTTCAGCCAGTCGAATCAGGGCCATTCTTTGATAGCAACATGACTTCTTGATATAATTGTATCTTTCAAGGAGCTTTTGTCGTGACTGTTAATGATGTTGCTACTTGTAATTACAGCGCTGCTCCTTTGTTTTTGTTTGCAAATTGCTACCAATGGTATACATAAGTTGCTGGATTGTGTTACAACTCATTATTATTTTGACATTAAGAATGACGACGGATATGCTATTTTCTTAAGAATTTTTACTGCCTACATGAAACATTATGAATTATCGAAGACGGGGCACTCGGTCCCTCGTCAGAGCACCGGGCTGAGAAAAAAAAAATCTTCCTGGATAGAAATGACGAACTGGAACCCCATATGGATTCAGATCTTAAGCCCCCTCAGGAGGGCCCAATCTATCTGCCAACCACGTGACAGTGTGGCGAACATCTGGCGGTCAAAGATACAGGGTAGTTAAAATGTTCGCGCACTTAGACTCTTTGCTAATGCAATGCCAATTAAACAACCTATGAAAGCAGCTATGTGTTTGTCATTCATTTATAAGCAACAGGTAATACAGATTCCTAAACTTACCTAGAGTGATGAAGTTGTTTGCTCTCGAGATCAACATTTGTAGCTACAGAAACGACATATATCAAATGAAACCGTTGCGCCTGAGAACAGTTACGTCAAATTACAGAAAAAAGAAAAAAATTATAAGCTGCTGAATTCCATTGACACAATATCAAATCGTGTGCATAGTTTTAAGCAAACCATGTTTTATGATGTTGGGTTTGAAACATAAAAAAGAACAAAGTATTCTACAAATTTCAATGTATTTGTACTAATCCATTCAAATGAACCCCCCCCCCCCCCGGCATTTCTGGACAAAAAAGCTACTGTTCACAAATACAGAATCAAAGTTCGTAGCTACGGAAGCTGCGTATTAAGTATGACGATACTGCTAGCTCTGTGTTCTGAGTAAAATACTTGTTCAGACCAAACTCTGCCACAAAAAGGATTCATACACCTTAAATTCTCCCAAAGCCTTTCCACAGTGCCAGCAGTAGCAACACGCAAAATCAAAGAGAATTTGTTTTTTCTAGAGGGAAGAAACGCACCTTTAAAAGATATAGGGAAGCATGAAATTCCGTAATCGATTCCAGACAAGTAGAGTCTGCGAAGTTAGAAGCTTGTCTTCCTACCATGAAAGTAGAAGCTTGTCTTACTAGAGACGCAAACACGGACAAGAAACAAATTGAACAGAAAAGAATCCTTTACTATGACAAGGCGAAGCAAGGTTGTTTGGATATCGACCTTAGCGTAGCAGACCATGACGGCACGCTTTTGTCATGCCCTTGTAACTTAAAAAGAAATAATCAAATTGCAGCAATAGAAATAATTGATCCAAATTGTGCCCCCAGAATCACTTAAACATTTAAAATTTGTACTGCACTTAGTGAACAAGAAATAATGCTTTCGTGACGCGGGGTGAAAATGTCTGGAAACCTGACAAAATAAGTAGTCTTTTAAAAAATAAACACGGTCAGTATAGAAAAGTTTCTTTTTTTTTTTTAAAGTAGGTCTTCTGGAAGTTATTTTTACGTAAGCCTGAAGTGGTAGCAATGGCACGCGTGACGCAGGCCTTCTGTAAACGTAGGTGGGCAAGTCGTGTGTGCTTATTTCTTATTTCTCATTTCCAAGCTTTTGATCTGACGGAAGGCCGAGTCCTTTTTTTCTAGCGCCATCCAATCGATGACGAACGCAATCATAAAATTGGCTTTGCGTTCCATATTACTGTCATATTAGGGGGTCGAAGCGTACATCAGTTTACCATTACCGTTCTAACTTGCCAGCTCGTTATGTTTCGAGAGCATGACAAAACACACCCACACACACTCACACACACACACACACACACACACATAAGTCAAATTAGACTGTAGTGGCAGGGTATAAAATATACGCGTATTGCAGTATGGTAAAAGTTCACTTGCACCTTACACCTCCTCCCCCCTCACCCCCTCACCCCTCTCCCATTGTAAACCCCAAAGTTAACTTTTGCCGTTGTTTTGCAAAGCTGGAGCTATTGCTTCAGTTCCAAACACTGTCTAAGGAGTATGCCAGGTGCAAAAGAAACGAAAGAAAAAAATATCTCAGAACAGTTACACGACAGATTGGGCTCATTGTATAATGTCATTGATCTAATACAACTCACACTTTTCATGTGAGAGAGCAACACGTTTAGTTTGAAAATCCCCTCAGCTCAGTGCGTGAATCTCACTTATTCTTGCAAATTATTATAAAGTTACATAAAGTTGGGGGTTATCGTGCACGCTACGGGCAAACATACAAAAGGACATGGATGGTTAAAGTAATGTATGGTGTAAAAGTTTATAGACGTTAGGAATATACCTGGCGAATGATCACCCCATTTTGGTTTAAAAAGGTAAATCACTTATGATGTACCATTTTCACGTGACGAAACGACACAAGTAATATGTTTAGCAAATCATCATGTGACGCAGACATTAGAAGTCCAAAAAGCAAGCCTGAACTACTATACCATAAATATAATGAATTATAGTAGAAAATGTGTTGATAGATTTGTAAACAAACGACTCCTGCATTTCTTGGTAGACACATTGAAATGTGTCGAAACGAGCATACTATACACATAAAAAATAAGCATTGTATTATTTTTACCTCTTTCTCTCTCTATCTCTCTTTTTCTCGCTTCCTTCCTCGGTCTCTCTGTCACTCTGTCATTCTCAAATACGCACGTATACACACTCATACGTGTGCACACACACACACAAACACACACACACACACACACACACACACACACACACACACACACACACACGCACACACATACACGCACATGGACAACCTCCTTCCCATACACTCAATCCTTTAACTTTATTTCTAAGAACATTAATTCATGTCTATGCAACCACAAACTGATCTATACTTCACTCTTCCTGTTTTGCCCCAAGCACAAAGTTCACTTGTATAATGAGGACTCAACGCAATTAAGTGAGTAGAAAGTAGACACATCATCAATCATTTCCTTTCATAAACAAGGTAAAGCAAATCGAGCGTGAAAAGTAACCTCTACCATATTATGATGTACAAAAACATATCAAAATCTTTTGTCTGCATCGAAAGAGGACAGTTTTCCAGAACTCCTTTCAAAAATAAAACAACACTAACCCAAACACACACACATTAATATAGGACATCCTCTTTCTTTTTCAGTTATTCTTCCGGCCTTGCTTTCCATCTCTTGCCAAAGCACCTAATAACCAGCACTAGCACTGCCACTTAAAAGATATCCCCCCCTCTCTCTCTCTCTCTCTCTCTCTCTCTCTCTCTCTCTCTCTCTCTCTCTTTCTCTCTCTCTTTCTCTCTCTCTTTCTCTCTCTCTCTCTCTCTCTCTCTCTCTCTCTCTCTCTCTCTCTCCTTCTCTCTCCCACTCTCTCTATGAAAAAACAAACAAACTTATACTATTGATATTATTTTATAACTTTGCAAAACAATAACTTACAATTGGGAAATGCAATGGGCTCTTAAATAATACTGTTAAATGCTATCATTTATAAAATAAATTAGAAATGTTGCTCTGTAATATACCAATGCACACACAATCCATCAGAAAGTCTAAACATTTTTCATTCTTTAAAAACGGTCTAACTTGTCTACTGTCATTTTATTTCAACTGAATAGAAATATACCCTGGTTCTCTTTTTTAAAATTTAGGGATGAAACTTTAAAAAACAAAATCTTAGACCTTATAACCAGACGTGACACAATGAAACAAAGGACCACCACTTATTGTTGAACCTTTTCTGGCATGAAATATTTTTTTACGTCAATACAAAGGAACTAGATAAAAAGTTGGTTTGTTGTTGTTTTTTTAATTCAAGAACGACCGATGTCCAAGAGTTGACCATTTGCATGCACACAAAACATCAACCAGTATCGAAGGGTAAGGGAATTGGAGTAGATGGCCAATTCAAAAAGCCTGTAAGCACTTAACTCAAAATGGGCTATGCATTAATGATTTTATAAGAGCAGTTTTGAAAACTTTAGCCATAAATGCAGATGAAATGTGTTCCTTTTTTAACGGATGTCAATACATTACATGATTTCAAAAATGTACTCCCGTGACGAGAAGAAATTGTAAAAGCATTTTTAAAAATCATTTTAAGATTTTTTGTTGTTTTTGTTTGAATGCGCATTAGATTTTGGGTGTACAGCAACAAAAGTAAGTCACGTGAGAAATGACGTCAATATACTACGATAACGGCCTTGGTCAATCTGAGATAAATCATCAAACCATAGCACTCCTTATCGGAACATCTGTCACCGTATCATAACATTTCAAGTTTAAAAAGAAAAAACGAAACTTCTCGCCTGAGTCAAAAGTGACATTAGGAAAAGCTAATTCATTCAAATTTCCAATTCCTCAAAAACCATGATAAATAAAACAGACCGTTATAGCTATAGCAAGAGCTGACAGTATCTCCCATTATACAACGATGGCTACACTTGAGATGGTTATATAAAGTAATGGGTGTTTGAATAAACAAAAACATTTGCATAAATACGAGTCAGAAAATTGTGTTAATCAGATGCACATTCCAAAAAGGGTGAAATGAAGCGCCAGCGCTTCAAACAGTTGAAAAATGTTATTGCACAACACATTCTCTACAATACAACGACAATTAGGCTAAAATAATTTTTTTTTCATATTGAGTGGGCAACTAGCTTACTGTAAAATTTATGTGCTTTGGTAAATGTTTGCAAATGCAAATATGAATGTCACAGAAACACTCCTGAATGAATCATTCACATAATAAGTAGTTTATGAGTCGATACAAACAATATGATTTTGGAATTCTATTTTTTTGTCTCTAAAGATATCTCAATACGAACATATATCAATTTGAGGCTAAACAAACAGCCTGATTTTTCTCTTTGCTTTTAACTACATATCCCATCGTTATGAGACCATACGTTCTATTTTTTCAAAGTCGGAAAAATGTTCCTTTCACCAAAATATATAGCAATGTTGTTCTGATTTTTTTTAAAGCTAAGTTAAGGCTGTAAATAATATGTAACCAACAGACCTTTCTAAATTTTGAGATATAAGAAAAGTGTCATTAAATTAAAAGCACCAGCACACTCGCTTTTTAATTTTGCCACTATACACATCTTACATAAGCTTACAAGAAATAATGATGCATCATCACCCAATTGCAACAGAAGGGATGTCAATAGGATCAGGCTAAAAATTGGTCAATGTTATTGCACAAAAAGACCCAGTCGTTTTCTTACATTTTACAATATACAACTGGACAACAGATCACAACAAGATGAAAATGAGTTTGTGATTCTTGACTGAAAAAGAAGTATGCAGGACACTGTACATTTGACAATACTATCATCCAGTAAGTATTTAACCGCCAAACTCCACGCGACACTGAGACGAGGAAAATGTCCACAAAAACCGAGAGCATTCTGTCCGTTCATTGTGAGACTCCATGATTTCATGGAGCGTAAAAACCCGCCGCATATAGCAATCATGAAAAACAAACTTACGTATGGAAAACATGTCTATAGAATCCGTGCCTACCTTATCCGAGCCAGTCTCTCATAACAGAACAAATTATCGGAGAGCTGTTCTATTGTTCTTAGCCCAAAAATCTTTTTTTTTTTATCAGGAGAGAGATAAAATGTTTTATTCTTTAGAAAAATAGTACTCATAGGAGGTATTATTTTTTGCTTTTTTCAACATTTAGAATTTTAATTTTAACAAAACATAAAGAAAACATGTAACCCATGCCACAGAATTTCATAAAACATCAACAACAAAACAAAATAAAAACAAAACAAACAACAACAACAATATAGTGTTTTTTTTAATTTTTGGGCTGAATACGGCTGAACACCTTGCCGGCTCAGTGTAGATTTGTACTTAAGTGTGAATCTTTGTAGGGCTCTGATGCAGGCAGTCTTCCTGAACAGTAAAGATTAAGGAAATATGTGATTATAATTATTACAGCACTGGGGCCAGTTGCCGAGAATCGAACTCACGATTGGAAACCCTAGGCGCGAGCTGTTTCTCTCCACAAAAAAGGTAAAGTGTATCAATGATACGTTGATCACAAAAGCCACAATATATTTCTTAAACTTCAAATGAGACGATGCACCACGGAATTAAGCGCTCGTTAAGATAGCAGGAACGAAGAAATCAGAAGTTAATGCCTCAGACCATAATTGTTATTTCATGTCTGAAGTAACTGTAAAACGAAATTCGCACAATATTCGAAGTTCTCATCGAGACAGAGAAATCGAAAAACGCATTGCATTATGTTGTAACAGCTGAGAACATAGAGAGAAACCAGAGGGAGGTAGTCGCCGTAAACATCATTCGAAAAGAACAATTATCCCAAGTGGTTGCCCTCTCATTCGTTGAAATCCTCTTCCATCCAGCACTCGTCAGCAATGGAGATTAGCAGATGAATAGTTCTTCATCAGACTTTTGCCTCCGGCTGTCAGTTTGAAGGACATGTCGATTAAAATCACAGGGAGTTTGTTCTCCGGATTTCGCCCAGAGTCAATATTTGCTCTTCTCCTTGTAATGACCGTGCCGCCATTCTCCAAAGCAGCAACAGGCGCCGCTTTCTGCGTCTCTGAACACCCCGGAAGTACACGCACTCGTTATAACCAGCACTGAAACAATCAAATAAAAATTCCTTTCGTCCGCCTTATCTCCTCTCCACGCAGACTTTACACACACTCCTACACCTGCTAGCTAGATAAAGTTTTTAGACTCCCTATCAAGGATATTCTTCTTATTGCATACGTACAAAAAGTGAAACATTCTCTCTGTTTTCTCTTCAAAGGACAATCAAATAGTGGTTAAAATTGTTATGGTGTTCAATACATTGAACCTCTTTCCCACAAATCACAGCCCCATGCTTGGGGAATTAAAAGAAACAAAGGCGAAGAAAGGAAATAATATAGGTTGAAAGTTGCCATACAATTTTAGTTTACAAACATGCTGTCTCTTGTCAAGGGCTCAGGTCCTGTAACTGTCTCCTAACAACACCTTATATGAACAACATCGCTCTTTCTTTCATGTAACTCATTATGAGATATGGCTGATCAACCACTTTGCTCATAAAAAAGACCTTGTTATGGCAGTATCGAAAAAATGTCCTTGTGTTCATGTTGAAAAAGTTTGTTCTGACTATTCTATGTTATGGTTGTTGGAAGAAATTCTTATCTGAATCAAAGAACTCGTGCCACAAAGGTTAAGGGGTTGATACTCCTACGTCCCAGCTCCAGTCTGTCCTATGCTCAGACTTTCACAGATGCCGGAGACGCCAGCAGTACAACGCCTGTGATGGTCAAGGTGACCAAAACAAAACACGTGAGTAGAAGACGATCAGTAATCTGCGCCACCTGCTGCCATTCCAGTTTAATCCCCTCTCGTTTATCCTGCTCCGCTAATCGTATGTCATTACGCTCAATTGTCTGATAAACTCGTTGAAGAACTCGGGAAAAATACGCCTCGAAGCCTGTGAGCTCGGTATTTTGCTGTTCCGAGGAAGAGCCACCGTTGCCATTGGAACTCCGAAAGGAGGTAAATGCCCGTGGCACGGCACCGTTGCTCTGAAAAGATTCACTGTCCAGGGGCAGTTCAACGCGGTTTAGAGGCGACATCTCGTGGGTTTGTTTCAGCTCCTGGGAAAAGACGAGAAAACTTTTATCAGCGGAAGAAATGGTAGGATTGATTATCAATTTTTATTTCTGGAAGGGTGGTGAGTGTGATTATCTGTAATTGTAAATTAATGATTTAAGACGCTTAAATCTTTTAAGAGAAATCAGGTAGGGTAAACATTTAGAAACCAGACAAACTCAATAAAATGTACAAGCTGAACTGGGAAACGCCTGAGACGACACCAGCGTAATCTCCTAATACCATGGTAAAGTACACAAACCCCTTCTTAAAAAACAGACACAAACAAAAAGGAAAACCTTTCTCTTCAAGCCTGACAATTGCGAACGTGCATTCTGTTTCTTAAGACAGAAGCAATATCGTCAATTCATACATCTAAACAGAAATAATCTCGACATTTCAGAAAGGAACACGTGCATGTGCTGGTTTATTTCCATCACAATAAGCAGATTGGTTTGAAATCTGTGCAGCCGACGGTATGAACGACGGCATGAATGACAGTATGAACAATCTGTTTCCTGTATTTGGGTCTTTTGCTGTGTGGACAACTTAACTTTACCAGCTCAAAATAGCAGTAAGTCTTAAAACTCATAAATACCCACCCGTAGTGGAGATTCTTGAAAAGTTGAGATAGATAGATAGATAGATAGATAGATAGATAGATAGATTGATAGATAGATAGATAGATAGATAGATAGATAGATAGATAGATAGATAGATAGATAGATAGATAGATAGATAGATAGATTGATAGATCCGTGTCATTTGCGATCTTCAATAAAGACAGATTAGATTAGATAGGAAAAGATGATTGTGAACTCATTTCTCGGATGGTTAAACTAGTCACATAATTAAGTAGAGAAACATTTTTCAGATAACGATCCACGCAGTTGCGAGCGCCGTAAAACCCTATACTACTATTACTACTAGATAACGATCCGTGTCATTTGCGATCTTCAATAAAGACAATTATTACATAAATAAAAAGTGAGACAAAAACACTCAGAAAATGACTGAACCATTCTAGTGACCGTCAGTCTTTCTTTTGTTTGCTTAAATTTCAGTGCAGTACGTACAGTATACTGTAGTTCTTTATATACACCATTTAGTATGTATCCATTATAATATGAAGAAGAGCCTCCCCTTAAACTTATATTTTTTCATTGGCGGGCGCTCTTAAGTGGTTTGCTCCTTCTTTCCAATCAAACATATTATTGTCCTTATCTCTGCTTTTTCTTGTATCTTACTCTCCTGCAACACATCTGTTCTTCGGCACGTATATGTCCTTATTGTATTACAAGTGCCGTAAAACTCTTACTAAAACTAAACAAGAAGTCTTATTGTATATTTCTTTTGTCGTTCTTTTAAGGCCATCATGCACAGTCATTTTGTGATAACTGTAGAGAGATGTTCTCAAGAATACCATGTTTAGTTGGTCAGTGTCCTGTTGGTTTGCCACTTTAAAGCGGATGTAGTTTGATGCTCCTCCTGGTGTTCCATTGCAATCGGGGGTGAACTGTAAAATCATAAATACGTCTTGATTACTGAAGATAGGGACAGAGGAGAGAGAGACGCAGAGAGAGAGAGAGAGAGAGAGAGAGAGAGAGAGAGAGAGAGAGAGAGAGAGAGAGAGAGGGGGAAAAGAGAGAGAGAGAGAGAGAGAGAGAGAGAGAGAGAGAGAGAGAGAGAGAGGGGGGGGGAGACTGAGACAAAAGAGAGAGAGAGAGAGAGAGAGAAAGAGAAAGAGAGAGAGAGAGAGAGAGAGAGAGAGAGAGAGACAGAGACAGAGACAGAGACAGAGAGAGACAGACGTGACGATTCACTCGATACTAATCATTACCCCGCGTTGTAAAGACAAAGCTGTCAAACCGTCGTCTGGACATTGGAGCAGGACATATCATAATAGAAGACAAGATAAAATAAAACTTTTCTTAAATAAAGAGCTGAATATCAATTTGTTATGGATGTTATTTAAAGGGAAAGATCAAGTCAGTATCTTAATAATAATGCTTCTTCACGATAGTGAAAAAGGATAAATCTAAAGTCATCTCTAAGATGACACCAATTGGTATGTTTTAATTGAATGATAAACCTATGAATGTGTACATTTCTGTTTAAACGGAAAGTGCCGTTCACGGATCATAAACTCATTGAGATATTGAACCCTATATGCCAAATAAAGCATAGTGACTTTATAATTTTAAAGTCCACTTTAAAGAGAATGAAAACTATCTCCTAAAACAACGTCTTATCTTTTACCAGTGGACGATCTATGCAGATCCACACTTGGTACTTACCAAACTTACGTGTTTCTCGTCCCATGTATCCACTTTCATACAGAACATTTTGGCGAGAAAGTCAAAGCAGATTTTCTTGATGACCATTGGCACGGCTTTACCTCGTGACCCTTTGTGATGAATATTTAACGTGAACACCGTCATTGCCGTGGCAAACGACACGATGAATATCGTCATTCCATAATAGATCCCTGGGGAAATATAAAATGAAACCAAAAACAATGTAGGTGTTTTGCGATTTTACGCCCCCTTGAACACAGTTTAGATAATTTAAGAAGAGGGTTTCGAAAATAACACTATCAGAGAGGGAAACAACGCCCCAGCTGAAAGAATGTATGCTTCCCGGGAAGCTGAGAATGTTTCGGAGTGTTCTATGGTCTGCTGGGGTAATAATATAGTGTAAAGCGCATAGAGCCTGATGTTGAGCGAGGATATGCGCTATACAAATGCTATCTATTATTATTATTATTATTATTATTATTAAGAACAAGGTACCCGATAAACATTCCCCCCACACAATATTCAAACTCAGATCTTATGTGTGCGACTGCAAAGTGCCTAATCCCTACACCACAGAAACCGTAATAAGAGTAGTAGTTAGTCATAAAGCCTGTGATAATATATTAAATTAGGTATCGTACTCTTTATGTTAGAAGAAGCACGGAATCGTCAATTCATAATTATTCCCCCGTCGACACACTTGGCAGGCAACTGATCGCCACTACTACTGTTAGTCCAGCAACATTTGCTTTTAAAAATGGGTTTACGGAAAGGAGAGAACAAGGGGGGAAGGGGGGGGGGGGTGCCGAAACTCCACAACCCACGAGCATAACGTATAAACCTCAAGGGGTGAAATATTTTCCTACCAACGTCAATGCTCAAGTAAAATGCTTTGATGCTTGTAAGTTCTTAATCTCCTCATCGAAACTATTTGAACATTTAGGTGGCAAGACGAGGTTAACCGCGATACTTTCCGTTACAAAAACGGAGGCGGTCGATTAAAAGAAAATACAATAAAGAGCTCAACAAAGAAGGACCCATTCCCCTTGTGGGAATTCACGTATCTGCTTGAAAC
>NW_004797309.1:1284876-1302017 GCF_000002075.1 Aplysia californica | reverse complement strand
GAGAGAGAGAGAGAGAGAGAGAGAGAGAGAGAGAGAGAGAGAGAGATAAAAGAGTGTACACGTATGTTTTATGTATTGTGTGTTTGGGGGTGCAGGCGTTGGGGTAGGATCTGGGTGTGGGTATAAGTGGCGGAGGGTGGGCGGGGGGGTGAGAGGTGAATAGGTGGCGGAAGTGTGTATGGTTATGAATAGGCGAGTGTATTCATGTATTCGTTTGCCAAAGAGCACATATCTGTTTTTGCACGTGTATGAAGAGCTTGTATTCAGGCTTATCCGTCTTAGACAAGACACAGTCTGGGTCAGGATGGACTATGAAGGGCCCACAGTGCACAAAGTATACAGAGAATACATGTGGACATCTAGGACAAATCTCCGGTTGCAGTTTGCACATCCTTCCCTCTGAATCTGAGAGAACGTGCAAATCTATACAGACTATTTGATTATCATCAGATTGCTTAAGACGGACATAACGTGTACTGTGATCTGCTTACAGGCTCCAGCTCAGAAAGGAAGATATCGATATTGGTAATTATCTCCCCAAAGGAAAATGTACGAGTGATATGAAGGACCAGTAGCGATTTCTGCTCTCATTTATTTGCTTATCTGTCCCAGTCCGTTTCATGTTTGAGATTTACCGTTTTTACCTTAATTTAATAATCTGTTTATCGGACTGTATGCTTGCCTGTATGTCTGATTGTTTATCTGAAGGTAGAAATATAGGCAGATAAGTAAGTAGGGTAGGGTAGGGAAGGTTAAGGCAGGATAAAGTTTATGTATCTCAACCACAGTCTATCTCTTTTCTACCTACCTATCTATCTACAACCTATCCATCCATCTATCTATCTATCTATCTATCTATCTATCTATCTATCTATCTATCTATCTATCTACGAGTCTACCTATCTATCTATCTATCTATCTATCTACGAGTCTATCTATCTTTATCAACCTTCCCCCATCTGAAATGATCCGTCGGAGATTTTTGACAACTCGGAGGTTGTGTCTATATTGAATAATCTAACACTTCTGAAACAGAAGACAACCACAAATAACACATATGAAACTGGGCTTTTTAAGGCGGCCATAGTCGTGGTTTTTAGTTCCATTGTTATCCTGAAGGGAAATAATCAACGTTTTTATTTTATTATCTGTATATAAACGATTAGTTTGACAACCTCTACGGTACGCACCTATCAGAGGCAGAACATCCGAGGTGGGTGGCATGTTCTCAGTGACAAGCATCATGAAGACTGTCATAGAGAGTAGGGTGGTGATACCCATGGTCACCTTCTCCCCAGAGTCCGACGGGATATAGAAGCCGAGGAGGGCCACCAGTGTGATGAGTATACACGGCAGGATCATATTAAAGATGTAGAACAAGGGCCGCCGCTATAAGAGAAGACACAGAAAAAATGTATCGTCGGTGGGTTTTTAAGATATACTAATCCCAAAGCTTTTAATAGAACATTGTTGCAGTTTCTTAGTCTCTGGTGCTCGCTGCATGTGCCTGATTATTTTTTTTAAAAATCAAATTGTATATTATGTTGAAAAAATCAAGAATTGAAACATTATCATCATCATTGTATATGAAGAGAGTGTTCTGTATTTTTTGGTCAGTAACTGCAAATGAAAGATGGTAAAACAGCTCAATGTTTCGCCTCAAAGTCAAAGGCACTTTCAGGAGTGACAGAGAACAGAACTAAGCGCTGCGCTGTATGCAAAGTACAGGGTGAAAGACCTTACTAGTTCACACCACGACTTCCTCCTCCTCCTCCTCCTCCTCCCTCTCCGTCTTCTTCCATCCTCCGCTTAC
This sequence comes from Aplysia californica, assembly GCF_000002075.1. Classification (NCBI taxonomy): domain Eukaryota; kingdom Metazoa; phylum Mollusca; class Gastropoda; order Aplysiida; family Aplysiidae; genus Aplysia; species Aplysia californica. The sequence goes on along the minus strand of NW_004797309.1, from coordinate 1,300,204 downwards.
TCCTCTTCCTTCTGTTTCTACTCTCTCTATTATATTATTCCTTTGGTTTTGTTCACTTGATTTTTTTTATAAATCACCATATGGGTAAAAATGACAAATAGCATGCTTACATTTATGGGCAATTCGCTCACTAAATGCTTCGTAGAATAAAGTTGTGTTTTTCTAGTTTACCTTTATAAGTATATGGAAGTGTATGTCTGGATAGGGCTCCTCACAGCACGAGAAGATGCGCACCGTCCTCTCCACTTGTAGGTATATAAGTTCCCACTCGCTGTTGTGGATATAGTTGCTTGTGTCACCCTTCTCCGTGTTCATTATTAAGTTCACCTACATCAGAAATACAACAAAATACGTTCATAAACACATGAATAATTAGACAGACATTACACACACACTCACTCGCACACACACACACACACACACACACACACACACACACACACAGACACACACATAAACACACTCACACATACATACACACATTCAAAAACACACACACACACACACACACACACATACACACACTTATACACACACCACACCACGAAACAATCACGTCCAACGTTCAAAATCAGAGAAGCCATCAAGAAGAATAGAAGATAATTAAAAGCCATAAGGAGTCTCACGTTTACGCTTGGGGAGATATTGAATTGCTTCGCGGAAACGGTAGCTTTTTTATGAGTATGCCTTACAATCACTTCCCCTACTGCTAACCAGTCTTGGCTTGAAATTAGCCAAAACGTTTCTTTGAAGTGATGCTATAATATTGAAAGGTGAGAAAGATGGTAGGATGGAAGTCGATTTAATAGTATAATAATGAAGAGTCTATCTACTCGATCTTTCTTTAAATATTCCAAGGTTGCACGTGTCTTTTCTTTCGTCTTTGATGTTTTTCGTTTCCCCTGAGGGATAAGAGTTCAAGGCTGCTGTTAGCAACTGTTGTTTTCCTCTTTTCCATTGGTTACGCTTGCTTTTAACTACTGTACCCTGCCATTTCCCGAAACTTACGCATTATTAAGATATCAACGCTCTATTAATTCACAAATGGACAGATGAAACTTTTCCCGTCATTACTACGGACATTATTTCATGAAGAGCGGCTAGATGCGTAGGATTTGGTGTAGTCTCAGCCACTTTGTGTGGCTACAGTCTATAAGATACTTTTCAAACCCCCGGACCATCTCGAGAACGACTTCCTGACGGTGTAAGAAAAAGGCCTTTGACTGTGACAGTACACTGTCAGGATTCCCTCATTTCGGACAATGAAAGAGAATAATCATTTCATTATTTTGGATACACAAACCATGGAAATGGCTTAGAATCTAGTAGGCATAAATAATAGAGCACAAAATGAAAATATCTGCTCGTCCTAAAGATTGAAGAAAAATCGACACTTTTTGTTCTGATTAGCTGTCATTTTTTGAGCTCTCGTTTTCACAGAGCTATTTTTCCATCTTGTCCTCAGACACTGGCCTCGGATTGAACTTATGTGTTTTCTCAAAATAAGAACCTTTACACAGTGTTATGAATTAGGATAACATTTTTGCTATGAAACATGAATCACATAGGCATAAAGGCACTTGCACTTACCGTGCACGAACACAAAGATAGAAATATACGAGACATAAATACAGTCTCATTGAGTTTACTTGCGAGCACAACTGTCCGTCTATCTGCCTGTCTGCGTGTATGTCCAACTCACAGTCACATGCAAACATATAAACACAGATACTTAGACGCACATACACAAAGAGATGCATACAGACAAACCTAAATACACATACGCATACATGCACGCACATGATATTATGTGCATTCGCTCTAAGCAGCAACTTTAGTGTTATAAGAAATCAATATTATCCTCATAATCTGCCTATGTTTCTCAGCCGTATCCTGGGGCCGTATTTATGATCCGCCGAGAAGGGAATGCCTATGACGTAAATCAAATTTTGTTCTATAGATTTATAGACCTTAATTAGAAACTCATAGAACTTTGGATGGAGCATAGAGGGAAGATGCAATGTAGTGATTAATGTAGCCACCTCGCTGTGTAGTGGGCCGAGAATCAATCCAAGAAGAACGCCAACGGCATGTTTAGGGAGTATTCATGGCTCCCTCGGTTCGATTTGATTTGTGTAGTCGCTTTAAAAGTATCTCAGACGCTTTTGTCTTTAAAGAAAGACAAATGAAACGCTCTACAACAGTGCTTGCTAACGTTTTTTAAGGCAGCGCTCACTTTTGCCACCTTTAAGAGGTTAAGAATTTCGTACGGGCACCAAACAAGTATTTCCAAGCGAATCGTTAAATAAGTAGCACCTGTCACTACAGGAAAGGAGGGGGGGGGGGAGGGGGGGTGGACACCACCGCCCACCAAAATTACCAAACGCCAACTAGTGGGTGATATCGTTTAAATTTGCAAGTACTGCTCAACACAATCGGTATTTTTTGCCAAATGTTCAGTTGTTTCAAGAACACAGCGGCCGTGAACAAATAGTTCTAAATATTAAGCAAATGAGAGATTAAGCCATCTTAAGGTCAAAAGGTAACATCATGACTGATAGAAAGCTTTAGAATAATATTTCTTTTAAATTTGAACACTATTTGTTTGTAATTGGGAGGTATTTGAAATGTTGCTTTAGTTTTAGTAAGGTTTTACGGTGCTGGCAACTGCATAAGGTCAAATGAGTGCCAAGGGGGTGAATGTCAACAGAGAAGTCCAAACTTGGAATTAGGCTTACTCTTCTCACCTCTCTACCCTCATCAGCACAACGTCTTCTTTGACTATTAAGGCACCACCTATGTTGTTCCGGCACAACATGGGCCTAACATTTATAAATCAGTCCATTTACAATATTGAACTGTGCATAAGAGCATGTTAATATCCCGCTTGGGGAATAGTCTAATGAGGCTTCAGTCAGTAGCACTGTTGGGTTTTTTTCCGGAAACAGGACAGCATAATATATATGATCTACTTTATCTCGTAGTGAAAGTACACACGGCTTTATGAAGGTCTCAACAAAAGGATTATAATTTGCTCTTAAGTTTTGTCAGAATTTCAAAAGAAATTTGATAATGGGCAGGTTGCACGACATTTTGACAAGAAATGACTACGAAGAATGAAAATAAATAAATGAGACACAAGATGTCCCCTCAAAAGTGATGTGTTGTTTAATATACACGAATAATTTAGTAATTAGTAACATTAGGCAACATATGTCACGAAAAAACAAATCTTTGTACCTACATTATATTGAGAAACCATTATAGATGTAGAGGAAGAAATGGGTAATCGATGTCTGCAAAATATCACGATTGCATGAAACCAAGAGACAAGTAGCAATAAATCTCCAGATCTCCGGATCCCCTGTCTCAAATGTGTCTTTTTCTCCCCTGGTCCTTCTTTTATCGAAACAGGAAAGGATTGTGCCCGTTGTTGTATCCGCCTATTCAAATTTTAATAATAAAGGCGTGCTTTTTCAATAATGCATGGTTGTATCACCCAGTAGAAGACTGTTTGGATTAAATGTTCCACAAATCCGGCCCAGTTTTTCTCGTTACATAAGCTTATAGAAAACAAAACCAAAACAAAATCAGCCCCCTCCCCTTTCCTTGCACGCACAGACAGGCAGACTGATGACACACGCCCCCTCCCTTAAAGAAATTAAATGAAACGAATTGAAACTCTGTACGCCTTCATTACAAGAGAGTGGTTATGCAACATTACATAATGGGTTAAAGTTATCTGGGGATAGAGAGGAGGATCGCAATTGTTCGGATTTGCTTCATCTTGTCACCGCTGAGTATATTCCTTGCCCCGGGAAAACCAGGCACGGTATTATCATCGTAATCTTCCAGGTTAAGAATACCTTTTATGTTTAATTGAAAGGATACATGCACAGACCCCTACAACGTGCTACTCTCTAAAAACCACAAAACACACACAAAACCCAGTCACCCAAAAATAGGTAAAACAGTCTCTACACAAAACCCCACAATCCCTACCCTACCCCCCCACTCGAAAAAATATAAAGAAAACTAAGACCTCGTAAAAGGAAATAACTGTCCCAAATCCCTTTTCCATCAAAATATTCTTAAAAAGTGAATCTGTTCATTTTGAGAAAGGATCTAGAGATACTATTTTGAAAGACCGTTCAGCATGTGAGAGTGAAACGTTTTTATTAGAATATTTTATCTGAATTGTGAGATTGTATGATTATCAGGCTCAAAACAGAAACGTGTGCATAGGTTGTCCAAGGCAGTTATTGGTAACGTCAAGTTATCTCAATTGGTATCATGCTTGACAACAGAGCTGTGGTTGGAATCCCCGAGGGGGTGTTCTGGGGCGTTTTTTTAAAGCTCTTCATCCATTGAGCTCGGTACTATATAGGAGTTGGATGTAACATTCGGACGCCAAGCCTCTTTGATAATCTTACAGCATACAGAGATGCGTTAAATCTATACAATGACACTTTTAAACGGCTACAGGAGATTGTGATATGAACTACAAATAATCGTATACGTGTGTCATGAGTACTTTGTCAGGAAAAGATGGGAGGGGGGGGGGCTTTTATCTCCACTTCTACAGAATGAGTCGTATTGTGTAGCTTGAGTCTTTAGGATGAGTTATTCAATATGAAAGGTGAAAAAACAGAAATCTTAACAATTTTTAGGACTATTTAGGACTCGTGGAAACGTACGATGATCTCTCGGGAATAGAATCAAACAACGTCGGTAGGTTCGTGGTTTGGTGAGAAATCTACAACCATGTTAACCATCTTCTCTAGCACTACAGGAGGCTGAAAGGACATGTTCATTATCTAGCTCAAACAAAGTAGCAGGCGATGGATTCACAATGATAGATGCATAATCAAAAGGAGTCGTCCATAATCAACTAAAACCAATAACGATCAGAAATACAGCTAAACCCAGTACTAATGTCTTGCGTCGATAACTTCTTCATTCTGGAATATAGAACCACAACACACAAACGTGTGTATTGCTACAGCATAGAAAGAACAGGAATTACATGTGATCTTGATAATCTCTTACCTGATATCCATCATAAGACCAAGAGGCAAACTGCATGGAGCAGTTTTGTGCATCAAAGGGGAAGTACCTGACGTTAATAGAACAGGAACTCTTGAAGATCACCATAGAAAACCAAGTGACATTTCCGTCGTTTGTCACGATAAGGTTGGACGAGGTGGACGAGACGAATGTGGAGACTTCAGCACTGAGGATAAAATAGAGGTAATTGCATACGTGGAGCAAATTTGCCAACTGCACAATTAAGCTCTAAGTGCTTTACACTTTATTTCTAGCTACTCCCATAGCAGTCTTATTCCTGTTGTAGTTCTCAGAGCCTTGCCATTTCTCCAAAGCGTGTTCATTTTTTTTAGTATGGACACTTTTACAGAAAGGATAAGGAGGTGTTGCTGGATTCCTGGATTTCTACTTGATCTAATGTATAGTATGAACTTCGATTTCACTCTGGGTTCAACTATTTTTCTAGTCCTGTCATTCGATGGTTTTGGTTCTGTAAAGTTAAAAAATGAGGAAAAACGTTGGCTTCAGAAATAAACTGTTCTAAGTCTCATGGTCGTTTAACACTCGAAGAGCTAGATAACAATAATAATATAATTTTACCTAAGCGATGGATCTGTGATTTAGCAACCACAGAATACATGAATCTTATTTCAATTTTAAAGTCAAACAAAACAGGCCAAAACAACCCACAGAGCTGATTAAGCCACAAAAAATAACTAATTACACGCCGAATAATTATAATTGAGTGGCCTAGCACAGCCGCCAGCATTTCCCTTCATTGTCTGATGCGATTTTGGAACGTGTTGGAGGAATTAAAAACTGAACTCATCCTGTAATTACGACAACAATCTTCATATTTATAAGCAGCTCTGTATACATCGACAACTTTGCCCAGACAGAGCCAAACAAAATTTACAACCACACATAGGAATTGAAAAAAGAATGCCTAGAATATCTAGATGCTTATTTATATACCTCTTACCCTTTAAGATAGATTTGGCTCCATTGTTTTCTAATTAAAGAACAACGTCTAATATTTTTGTATGCCATTGTTCTTGTTTCGTTTGTCTGTGTCCGCATATATCCCGTTCCTTCTCCTTTCTATTTTTCTCCCTGCTTCTCTCTCTCTCTCTCTCTCTCTCTCTCTCTCTCTCTCTCTCTCTCTCTCTCTCTCTCTCTCTCTCTCCTCTCTCTCTCCGTCTATCTGTCTGTCTGTCTCCCGCTTGCTCACTCGATCCGTCTCTCTCTGCCTCTTGTTTTCACTCGCTCTTCCAACCCAAAATCGCTAAACAAAGATAACTTTGTTAGTTGGACAATTCCCCAATCACTCACTCACTCTCTCACTCAGAAACCCTCCTGGTGTCTTCAATCTTGGGGGAAGTGTTGTTTAAACTTGATTCTTACCGTCAACGATTGTTGTTCTAGTAATGATGAAAATAAATTAGTTTTAAAGCTGTGAGCCAGTTTACAAGTTCACAAGTATTCAACCACAGCCATACACGCATGAACAGATAAGCACACTTCCGTAAATAAACAGAAGAACAAAATGCAACATAGATAAAATACATAGTCTATTATATAAAAGTATTCCATTCTTGCATACACCGACAGAAAGAGAAAAAGAAATATAAAGAATAAGAGGAAACTTTTATTGAAGAACTGAAGGTATAAGTTGAGAACAGCTATAGTAAAGTAGAAAACATATTTCTTTACCAATTGAAACAATAGTCGGCTAAACCCTTTCCTATGCAAAATATCTTCATGTATTGTAAAATAGAAAATTTTTCTGACTGATTTATATTATGTTTCCTTTATGAAAATCGCTGACTTAAGGGTATCATGCTGGGCCCAGGCAGAAGGATTTGAGGTTTAAATTTCTAAAAACATACCTATCTCTAAGATTTTTTACAATATGCCTGTGGGGTGTTCCACGAGCTGTTTACGGAGACTATTGCGACGCTCTAGCAGTTTCCTTCTTTTCAGATACACTCTTGACAACCACCTCAATTGAACCGTTTTTAGATTTATTGAACAAGTCACAGGTGTGGTGAATAACACGGAAAATAAGGAAAAAATAATTATCCTCATACTGCAAACATGTTTTCTCTAGTCAGTTTCTTCTCAGTGTCTCTGTCTGTGTCTCTGTGTCTCTGTCTGAGACGGCTGTATGCTGGAGTTGGGATTTCACCAGAGGACATTCTCGTTTCAAAAGAGTTGAATAATTTTGGTCGGTGGGATTTTACCCGCAAAAAAACCCCACTATCTTCTGCATTTTTAAAGAGGCACACAGCACAGCAAACAAGTCAGTTATCTCGTCATGTGGAAAACCTCTTCAGGAAAAATATTCTCCTCGACTTGAAACTATTATTGCAATTTCTGAAGGCTAGTATCAAGCATTTTTCGATACAGAATTTACTGGTGACGTACTTTTCTTCAGAATTATTCAAACATTTGACAGCTTTCGAGCTTTAACGTACATTACAAAGGGGTTAGATAATAAATCATATTATGAAAATAGGACTTTCAACATGTAGCATAACTTGCAAGTCACTATACGCATATCCAGTAACAGAAACAGCATTATAAATGTCTATATTGCAATGATCATCGAAACAATAGATTTTATATGATTAAATAAGCGTATAAGCAGTTTGAAAATGAGCTTTCAGAACTGTTGTTTCCTATTTGCTAAAAAGCTGCTGAGAGAACATTGTTGTTTCACACATTCTTATTTACTTGCTAGATTTTCGTCTAACCAAACATATGACCCCTCCTATTTCTATTTGTTTTGCAAGGTCACTGTACCATCCCCCCCCCTCCCCTCCTCTCAAGTTCCAAAAAGTAGCCAACGAAGAACAAACCGGGTGTGTGTGTGGGCCGGGAGTAGGGGGGGGGGCATAAGCAATAGATAACCTTCCTTTACACAAACATGAGGTGCGAATGCTCTCCAATAATGGATTTGTACACGTAAACATGTACGTCACAATCGATACATTTGATGTTTAAATACTTTGATGTATTGTGTTCATGGTGATTCTTCCTCCTTTCTTTGTCTTAAATCTAAAGTTGGACCTTCAAATTGACCTATTCATATTATGTCTATCTTGGCTTTAAATCTACATATATAAAACAAAACGAAAAAAAAAATGAAAAAGTACCCCTAAAAGTAATAATAATAATAATAATAATAATAATAATAATAATAATAATAATAATTATAATAATAATAATAATAATTGCATTTATATAGCGCATATCTATGCTCAAGAACATTCTCTGTGCGCTTTACAACAATTATTTCCCATGCAAACCCTCTGAGAACACTCAGAAACATACTCGGCTTCCGCGGAAGCATACAGTGCAAGCTGCGGATTTCACACGCTCAAACACTATCAAACTGACAAAATCGTTCACTGTCTATAGCCGGGTACCCATTTCCACCTGAGTGAAGTGAGGAAAATTTGTGATAAGTGCCTTTCCCAAGGACACAACGTCAGGCCCCTGACGGGATTCGAAATCACGACCTAACGGTTGCGAGTCCGACTCCACGAAATAAAAACCCGGTGTCTCTTGTGTAGCCGTTACGGGCTTCACTGAGGCACGCAGAAGCCCCGGGTTAGATTCCAGAGAATTGGGATAAAATTTATATTGAGTATCTCTGCCTTTCAGCTGGAATATTGTATCCCTCTCAGCCATGTTGGCCATGACAGGTAGGGTCAAAAGCCCTGCTAAAGGAAATACAGTGTGTCGATGGGGCCGGAAAAACGTCTACATTAAAGAACCCTCCAAAAACACACCAAAAAAGTTTTTTTAAAAGTAACCTGCTCTCTTACTAAAGTTGTTCCCCTTAAACGGGGTGCCCATTACGGCTGGATCGGGCCGATCGCCCGACTCGGTCGCCTGAAACGGAAAACAAACAAGTTTGTTTTTGAGGCGACCGAGTCCGGCGATCGGCCCGATCCGCCGATCCCATCCGTAGTAGGCCCCCTGTATAGTAGTGCTCCCCGCTTCTGTTGTTTACAGAAAGTCGGGCGTCGTGGATAACGAAGCGTGAACAAAACGATGAGTAACAGAGTTTGTTTTGGTAATTTGCTCTGTAGTGACACAGCAGGGTGACCGACGTTCGCTGTTGATAATTCAAATGCCAACATTCTTGTCGTAAAATCCTAATCTTAGTTCCTAGTTGGTTCATTTGTGAAACTTTGTTTTTGCATTAAAACTCCATACTTGTGAGCGGAAGTTATAATCGGTGAAACCCGGTAATGACTTTTCCTGAAACCGAATGACTCACTTCGAGCCAGAGCGTTTCTTTTTACCTTTTCGTTTAGTCTAAATTCCAAGATTGTAATGAGGAAATCATTCTGTATAAACAGGAAGTAATGAGCTATGGACAAGTATTCACATCATAGACAAAATGAGAGTGCCTTAGATATGATCAATTTCTTTGTTGTAGATGCACTTATACTGCTTTCCGCTTCTCTTTGTGTCTTTTAAAATACAAAAACAAAAACAAGACAGACTGTTACTTCCTTTCTAAAAAATAAACAAAACATAAAAGCAACCCAAAACAAACGGGCACAAGCGTAAAAAGACGACACAGCGCACTCGCACATACAGACAATGAATGTACTAATAAAATGTTTCAAAAGCTGACAAACGCATAATCTCCTGCTCCCACTTTGTGAACGTTTTAAACTTACTTGTTGTGGAGAAGAATGTCTGGCTTCCAGACTTCGTCGTAAGGCAAGCGGAGCACCTTGATGCCGCCGTACTTGGCCGGGTCCCAGCGGAGGTTGTAGTCAGTCCAGATCTGTGGGACGAGCACCAGAGAATTGTATGGTTGATTTAAGGTTTTACACCCCCACCGACACAATTTGATTAGTTAGGAGGCAGGCTATTTCTATCAGCCTGCCAGGGTCAAACCAGGCTAAATGGGACACAACATCCCAGCAGACAGACAAAACGCGTCGCTTAAAAACAATTTTCCACATTCAGAAATCGAACTCACAATGAAGTTTGCCCACAACAGGCGAGGGTATGATTATATGAGATAATTATATGGCTAAACATCAGAGTAGTATATTTCTACAGAATAGCCAAGAGTCGTTTTCTTCATAGCCAACAGCAGTCACAATTAACCAAGAGTACACTTAGAGCACAAAGCTATTGCAGATCAGTTTTAAGTACTAGCGTCCGGGTTGAAGTGACAATGCGTTGGTCGTCGCACACAAAAGCCGTGATGTCTATTCTCAAAAGGGGAAATTCCATTCCTAGTGTCTCCGTATGTCTGCCTTGATATAGTATCCCTCTCACCCTGGGGGGCCCTAATAGACAGTAAGACAGGTTCAAAGCAACCTGCCTACTAAATGATGTCACATTTAGTGAACGTGGAGCATAAAACATTATACATTAATACTAATATATTATGTTAGTTAAAACAAAATCTACCGGTATGCTTGTATGTAATCCCCTTCTTTAATCGTCTGATCTTTCCATGCCAGTGCTGGCAAGGCATTCAACAACGACTTCTCCTTCCTGCCTTGAACATCGTCGGACACTTAGCTACACTTAGAAAATATCAAAACAACAAGAACAACCCCCTCCTCTTAGAAAAACCCCAACTAAACAGCTGGTCAAGTTGTCAAAATTCAAAACATATACAAACACTGTAGCGTTATGAAACAACACACTGCTGTGCATAGGTCTTTCCCGGGGTATTCTTATCAGTTCAATAAGTTGTTTTTATTCTCACAGATAAACAAAACCCGATCATCTTGAAGAATGGAATATTCAAGAGAGCTAAAAAAGGTTCGTGGTATTTCAACACAATGCATGTGTTATTTTAGTTTATGAGCTTCTCTTCATAAGAGTCTGCTGGCCTAAAACCTTTAATCACCCCGACCCCACCCCCTTCATCAAATACAAACATTAGAGGGCATCTCGCCCCTTTCACCCACTTCCCTTACATGACTGACACGTACATTTTGATAACAGGTACCGCAAATTGAAACCATCCCACTCACAACGAGCAAATCAAACAAGTAGACCTTATCATTAGTTTTCAATGTGCATTTTGGTAGAAGCAGACACAATATGAAAATGGGAATAGAATGCTCAAGAAACATTTATAATCTCAGGACAAGCACACCACGTTTTTCATCAAAGTGGGAGAATGAGAACATCGTTGATACAACTTTTAGGATCTTTGGAGTAATTTCTTCTCCAATCCCAGCTGAACTAAAGTTAAAATTAATAGCTCGCTTCGCTGTCTCAAAATGTGTGGCCAATTGGCGGAAACTGCTTTTTAGGGATGCTTTTTTGAGTCACTATTGTCCAAGAAGAAGTTCTTGTAAAAAACTGTAGGCTTTGAACGATATCAGATGCCGTTCTTTCTTCCATCGTTGCTCAATAGAGTAAATTGTTCGCTTAACAACCCCCATTCCCATAAACACACGTACCATTATTCCTTCAAGACGCACACAAGCTTTGTGCTAGGTAATATTTAATTTAAGACACATTCCACGGGAAATAAAAATGTTTTTCTATGAAACACATAGCAACAACAATAATTACTTCCATGCAACCAGGAAGAAACATCTTCTGCACTTTGGGGTTAAGTATGTGCACTTCAGAAAACATAAAGAACGAAATGTAGCCTTTGGTAAAGGTTATGTTTATTACTTGAGTCAGTTGCAATTACGACAATGGTTATTGGCCTTTAGTGAAACTGTGTGGTTACTGTGAGAATGGTCGGTAAGTGCGCACTTAAGGTAACCTCTGGCAATGTGGTTTCTTTTCCTCAAAACTTTCAATGCTGACGGTATTACTGCTCGAAATAATGAAGTTACGACAGCTCTGCTGTGAAATGGGAACCGCAGAGGAGGTGGGAATTTTAAAAACGTAGGCTGTTCTAAAGACATTATCTCTTTTGTATAGACTTGCGTATGCGTGCGCGTCTATTTATGTCTGTGTGTATGTAAGTGTATGTGTGTGTGTGTCTGTGTGTTTGTGTGTGTGTGTGTGTGTGTTTGTGAGAGGGAGAATACAAAGAGAAAAAGGTAGAAAGTGAAAAAGAGAGAGAAAGAGAGAGAGAGAGAGTGAAAGAGAGAGAGAGAGTGAGAGAGAGAGAGCGAGAGAGAGAGTGAGAGAGAGAGAAAGCAAGAGAGAGAGTGAGAGAGAGAGAGAAAGCAAGAGAGAGAGAGAGAATGAGAGAGAGAGAGAGGGATAGAGAGAGAGAGAGAGACAGAAAGTAAAGAGTAGCAACTGAAACAATGCTTTGCAATCACAGTTGTGAATGTTTAATAATTAATTTTATCAACCATGGAGAGGATTTGCGTTTGTGTTTTTTTTGGTGTGTTTTTTTTTGGGGGGGGATTAGGAATAGAAGTAATGAAATATAATGTGCAATTAAAAAGACTTAGGATTTGCATGTCTTGCTTAATTTCGAAGTTGGCGCCTTTTTAGACGCTGCTTTGTCATTTTGGATGATGAGCCGATCGATTCCAGTTATGAAAACAGATGAAAGGATGGAGTGAGACTAGGCAAAGAAAATGTCACACCGGTACAAGTCTAAATTCTGATGCTCATTAGTGCCGTTTCCTATTCCGAAGAATAACATCATCAGCCTGCATGTAGAGGTCAAATTAATTAGAGTCGTGGAGAGAAAAGAGTAAGAGAGAGAGAGAGAGAGAGAGAGAGAGAGAGAGAGAGAGAGAGAGAGAGAGAGAGAGAAGGAGAGAGAGAGAGAAGAGAGAGAGAAGAGAGAGAGAGAGAGAAAGAGAGAGAGAGACCGAGAGAGACGGATAGAGAGTCTGAGACGGAACAGACAGACAGATAGAGACAGAGACAGAAACAGACAGAGACGGAACAATATTTTTTGCAGGTGTACTAGATTAGCGCAAATTTCTGTTGCTAGAGTAATACTTTTTATCAATGTCGTTAAAATTTCGAATTGCCCTGTTCATAATTGGCAAAAGACAATTAGGTAAAAACCTGTGATGAACAGCTGAGGGATCTGGAAAGACACTATCTAGAGCATGCGTCGTAAAACGCAATAATCTGTGTAATGAAAATAGATACAACAAAAAAAACGGTTTTTATTCATAACATTGATGTACTCTATGAACGGCTTTTTGTACGGTATGTTTAACAGCCTTAACACTCTGCTATGTCAAGATGAGTTGCTTTAGGTGTCCTTTGGAGACAATTATTTTTTGAAAATTCCTCCTGCTAAGGTTATGCAATGATGTACATTCAAGTAAGAATAACGAACTGACAAAAAGAGTTCACATGAGTACACCCACACTGCACAATTCTTACTCACTCATACTCATTCAAACATATGCATTAACACATCAACAAACACACACACACACACACACACACACACACACACACACACACTCACACACACATACACACAGAGACACACAAACATACATATACACGCCCACACACAACACATACGCACACGCACACACACACGTGCACAAGCATAATGTAAGCACATAACACACCAATAAATAACACACACGCACGTACGCACGCACACACACACACGCACACACACACACACAAACACACACACACACAAACACACAGACACACACTAACACACACATTCACTCACACATATATCATTATACCAATACATACATACACTTACTTTCTGACACACATGCAAGCACACGCAATTACAAACAATCCCCGGTATATTATGTTACTATCTTTCGATGAAAGGAATGATCTGTGCATTAATTAACATCAACTGAAAGCCATTGGCCTACTATATTTCCACTCTACTGGAAAGGAGCAATAAATCTTGAGAGATGTGTAGATTAATTCTCTATTCCGCTTTCGTGGTTGTACACTCCAGAATTTCAAAGGTGTAGAACTAGTGCGGATGGCTAGTGAACGGAAACCTTACTTGCTTGCAATTGCGTCAGAGAAGACGGACTTTCCCAAGATTAGATCTAAACGAAACTAATGAAAAACTGAAAATTAAACTACAGTGACTTCAGGCTCCTCAGTAGAGCTGTACACCCGTTAAATTATTATGAACCACCTTAACATTTTGTCAAATTCGAAAGTTAAGTGGTTCGGAAGTTTTAGGCGACCAAAGTGACGAACTTTCACTAATATAATATGTAGAGATTACATGTATCATGACATATTTCTGCCACACAGAAGTTGATGTGGGTCCGGTAAGTACTGTGAGGTGGTCAGTCAGTAAAGACTTAAATATAAATGGATAAAAGATAAGGGGCTTTTCCGAGAAGCTTGTCCTCTGAATTTAACTTCAATGTTTAATAGGTCCAAACATGGATGGAAAGCCATAAAATCACCCTTCCCGAAAAACTGAAAAACAAACAAACACAAAAAAACAAGAACAAAAACCAATAATTCTTCCATCCCCAAAACAAAACCCAGGTTTAACAAAACAAACAACAACAAGGGCAAACAAACAAAAAAACCCAATACAAACAAAAAATTCCCCTTCAGTTCAAGAATCTCCCCTTGGGAATTGAAACGTAGGCTAACCACATGCAACCAATTGAGCTCACGACACACTCATCTATGAAAATTGCCAGCAAATACACAGTAAAAAAGCATTTTCCTAGTATAAATGGCTGTCACTCGCTTCTGTCCTGAGCGATGAAATGCAACTCAAACAACATCACCGTCTCGATCGTGTGCACGCGAGTTACGCTAACACGCAACACAGTTCGTAGGACAGTTGTTCAGATTTATGGATTTACTGAGCACAACATTTTTGAGAGAAAAATATTTCAGTTTCATTATGTTTGGTCTTGGTTTGCAAGGGCTCGAAAACTATTTGGTCTAATTTCAAATTCTTAATAATTGTTGGAAAAAAGCAATATATTAAAATAATGAAACCGATTTGTCTTTTTCATGAAAATATTTGCTTTCAGTGTTTAGAACAATAGAACACTTTGTTTAGGATTTTTAGTATACATTTCTCTTATTTAAAAATAAATAAATATATAAAAACCCAAGAAACCCGATGACAGAAGTGTACTGGTTTCAGGGATTTGAACGAGTTAGGGAAATTAAACTACAACTGAATGTCAATACTTCTGGTGGTAACATAATACAATCAACTGTGTTATGATTTAAAAATCACACGAAGATAAACCAATTTCCTTTTGTGGGCACTCGAAAAAAAAGAAAAAAAATCTACCAAGAAAACGACATTGGATAAAGTTCCTTGATATTTATTAAAACAAACAAACGAGCGAACAATTAAACAAGCAAACAGCCC
>NW_004797309.1:1278582-1282821 GCF_000002075.1 Aplysia californica | reverse complement strand
GTGTGTGTGTGTGTGTGTGTGTGTGTGTGCGGTGTGTGTATGTGAGTGCGTGTGATTGTGTGTGATTGTGTGTGTGTTTGCGTATGTGCATTGTGACATAACGATTACCTTTACATATGCGCTCATTTTCTGTGTCTATACCGGAATCCAGAAACAGTTACGATCAATATTCCGACAGTTTGATGCTTTGTCTTTCTAGTTACATGTTCTTTCAGTTCTTGTGCATATCGCTCCAGCGATGTGTATCGCTTGACAGGGTCGATTCGTTCCGTGATATGGACGGTTGTCTCAACCGCGGCTGTTTCCTCGTCTCTATAGTTACAATATAGATTTTATATCTGATGCTTGTAATCATAAATAGGATGTTGACTATTGTTCTATGTGTTGGCTGTTGCGTTTTGTGTTTGTTTTTTTGTTCAGTTTTGTAATTTTGAAACAGGTCCCTTCAATCGTCCTGGGTTTGCCATCGTTCAAACGCATCAAGACAATTACAGACTCCAAAACCTATTGTACCTGTGCTTAAGTGTTGTCGCCACTTTGACAGTTTTTTATTGAGTTTTTCTGTTGTACTTCTCGAGAGAAAAGTTTGATCATTGAGAAAAACAAATATTGCTTTTGTCGACCTATTTATATTCATTTTTAACAATCATCGTGTCTACACGACGACATAAAACACTCTCTGAAGTACATGTCTTTTATTTAGTCAGCAGCGATGCAGTTTTTGCACCCTTTGAATATTAGAACTTTTGTATTATTTTGTAATAAAGCATATTCGAGAGCTTCGAGCATTCTCCCACATTTTAAACCTTTCAGTGAGTATTTGCGGACTGTTTTCTTTTTAGTCATTCAACAATAACGAATTCTTCTATAGCAACTACCTCCTAGGCGTTGGATCTCAGGGTTGGACAACTACTGAATGTTTTCTTATTGAAAGGGCAAAGCATTTTTTGTATAATACTCTCTACTTGCCAGCCAGAGTGTATAAACGATGTCCTTGAAAGGGATTTATTGGAATATGTCAATGTTTGCAAAAACTTCAATACCTTCCTCAGTTTAGATACGTTGAGATAAGACAATACATCTTTAATATCCAGATGTTGGAATATTGGTAAGGTATTTCACCACACACACAAAAAACCCTCATAAACACACACACACACACACACACACACACACACACACACACACACACACACACACACACACACACAAATACACTCACACACAAGGCACTGTGATTACTTCTTGGCTTTTGCAACCAGAAGTTGTTTTTCAATGTTCAACCATTGATACGCAACTAACGTACTAAACACATATACATGGTTCCAGAATTTCGTTGCCATGAAAACTAGGTATTCGATCTTTCGCACCCCAGAATCAGAAAGGCTAAAAGCCGGTAAGATCTTTTTTTTCTCTATACCTGGATAGATTTGGAATAAAAGCAGAAGCTTGACTTGAATGACAACCCCCCTCCCCATTGTCATCCTTCCTCAAGACCATCAGAGCCTCTCCCAAGAGTGATTGCTAGATATCTACCATTTTACCAATCCTTTCATACTCTCCAAACAATGTGCATTCGGTATGCATTAAAGGCCCAGAATCTAGAGACCTCGGATTTCGTTGGAGCCCTCAGCCAATCATCAAATACGTGCCAAGTCCCATGACCTCAATCAAGGAAAGAGCGAAAGGGGACAGAACACGCTTCAGGAAACCAACTCGGTGCATTCCACAGTCTTAGGAGCTGACAAAACATTTTTTTTCTACCATTTCCCCCCTTTCGTCACGATGTCCTCTCTGACCCCGTCTGCATCAAATCCATGACAACAACCAGGAATAACGCATGCGCAGAAACTCGCATGCGCACCATCTTCGTCTTATCCAAGTTTTTGCCGTGGGCTTTGCTTGCATTTAAGCGCTGTTTTCTTCTTCTTGTGTGTGCGTGTCTTTCGCTCTTATACTTCTCAGCTTTCTGCATTGGGCTGTCCAATTACTCAGCACTCGTTCCCCAATGAGCGTTATAGGCTGCTACGAACTGATAAAAAGATCTAGAAAAACTTTTTTCAGACGGCTTTTTTCATTCTCATCATCCTCATGTGTTATGTCAAACATTTTTTGCTTCTATGGCGAACTTTAATATCTATCTATTTAAACAACAACAATAACTCATATGGTTAATCATGTTGACCTACATATATTTCGGGTTGTACTTGCAGCACCTCACTGCCTCTCGCAAAGTAGAAGGCAAAGCACGTGCCACAAAAACAAAATACTCCAAGTCTTTTTCATTCCACAGAGGTTAATCTCCAACGGGTTTACCTAAGGTATCTAGGGGATTTTATACTTGAATGTCAGAGGGCAGGGTGGCCCGGGGGGTAGCGGAGGGAGCGGGGGTTATTTGCTGCACACAAACGCTGCCGAGCGGTACAAAAATGGGGAGGGTTACCATGTAGACACAGACTTCGCTTGTTTTCATTGCTTTGTTTGTGTGCGTGGGCGTTTTGTATATTTGTTTTTGGGTCTTACTAGCGTGCTGTACCTCCAGTTCTTCGCTCACTCATCTATTTTTATGGGTTATTGCTTTTTCATCTTTCTATCTCTGTCCAGTCCTTTTGTCTTAGATTTGTTTTTTTAAATTTTTATCTATTTTCGTCTTTCCCTGTCATTTTATTAGCAGACGCGTTAATCTGTCTGTCTATCTAAAAATATTTTTGCTGCTCCGACCAATAATATTATGATACCCATTCTCATCACTAATCGTCTGGTAAACTTATCAGGAAGGTTTGTTCCAAGCTGAGGACCAGGTTGTTATGTGCGTGTTCAATCCTCTCCATTTCCTGTTAGTCATGTAAACCAACTATGTGGGCATCTGTGACATAGAACTAACTCTGAAGTGCCAGAAGACAAACAGACACATCCTTCATCATGCTTCAGTTTGTGCTGGCACAGGTGCACACTGTAGACTCAGTGTACACCAGCTACACCTGTCTAGTAACAGTGTGCGTGCGTGAGTGAGTGTGTGCGTATATATATGTATATATATATATATATATATATATATGTATATATATATATATATGTGCGTATATATATATAATATATGTGTATATATAATATATAGTTTTTATATAATATATATAATATATATATAAAGATATGTGTTTGTGAGATAAAGTGTGTCTGTGTATGTGTGTGTGCGTGTGTGCGTGTTTGTGTTTAGATTGGGTTTTAAAAAAAAAAATTTCTTTTGTTTAGGAGGTGGGGGGGGGGGGGGCTAGTGCCTCATCCACCTAAAAGTCCTGGATAATACTGGAATTCCCGAAACTCAGATATTATGCTAAAGTAAAGACTTTGACGCCCGCGTGGGATGAGAGTGTGAAGTTAGTAATTCTTTTCCGGGAAGGTTTAGCCAAGCCTGAAGCCTTTAAGACGAGGACGTTTGGTTTTAAATCGACGTGAAATATTGCTATCTCTGTGTTTAAAAAGCCAAGAATACTTAGACTGGTAGGTGCAAAAAGGGCACCACTTGTTTTTAATCTACTTGGTTCATCGGACCATAGTTTCTTAGTAGTATTTTCCGACATATTTGGTTCTCATGGAAAAGCATTGTGTGTGTGTGTGTGTTTATATATATATATATATATATATATATATATATATATATATATATATATATATATATATGTGTGTGTGTGTGTGTGTGTGTGTGTGTGTGTGTGTGTGTTTGTGTCTGTGTTTGTATGTGTGTGTATATTATATATTATATATATATAGTTATAATATATAACATAAACATATATCTACAGCAAGCTCTATGCCCCTGCCCCAGTGCACCCAAGAACACGATTCAGAAACACTCTCGACTTCCTGGATTACACGCGCTAAAACACTAATAAACTGATACGATAAATATCTGTCTAAAGCCCTGAATCAATTCCCACCTGGGAGAAGTGAGGCGAATGTGTAAAGCGTCTTTCCCAAGGGCACATTGTAATTTTTTGGTATAAAAACAAAGGTAAAAGCTGCAAATGGTTCAAATCATTCAATAGAGCAGAACTCTGTTTTAAAGGCGAATAAAGAGAAACACATTTCCGATAACACCCGGGTTCAAACCCGTTCCTTCCGTGTGTTAGTCGAGTTTGATAATCATGAGTGCCACGTACTCTGACGTGATTTATCGTACTAATTTCTTTTTTACCTTAACAGATTTCGCTTAATTTTCAGGGATAGGAAATCTGGCAG
>NW_004797309.1:1271082-1273582 GCF_000002075.1 Aplysia californica | reverse complement strand
AGAGTCCCAGAAAACTCTGGTCGCGTTTTGCGGCTACTATTGAATATTGGGTCTCATTATATATACACACCGGGCTCTTGTTGTGCTATTACAATACAAAGGAAATGTGCTCACTAATCATTGCTTATTATATAAGATACAAAAAATGCCGATGAAAGACGCTTGTGTTCTGGGCATCGTCTTTCAGCACTCTGCTGCTCATTGATCTCGCAAACAGAAATGATCCGATTATGGATGCACTTTAACCTTAGCACTTCAGCTGTATCATCCGATGCATGACCTGTTTTCAATAATAAGTTTTCATACATATCAACGCAATCATAGCAACTTCCTTAACGTTCCACATTAGTCGACCGCACCGTGTAAAACGAATCGGCCATTTTATACACTAGTAGTTAGCAGCAAGGTTATTTGTTTAATTGAGCTCAGTAAAAAAAATAAAAATAATCTCATCCTTGTCTCCCCCATACCCTTTCCACCAGCCTCACATTCATTACCTCCAGGCCCCACTCCTCTCAACCCTTTTCTTATGAGAAAAAAAGAAAGTAGCAACTACCACAAAAGCTAATGACAAAGTATTTTCTTGGTATTGATTAGGGCAAAACCGTATAACTCAAGTATAACTTGGAATGCAACGGAGGGAATACACCCATAGAACTAATTAAGCAACTTGTTATTGTACTCTTATATGGATCTTGATCGCATTGTTTAAACTCTATTCCAGAGCGTGATAACTGTAAGAGTGTTATAACTTGAAGAGAGAAAGGCACCCCCCCCCCAAATAAACAACAACCCCCCCCAAACCCCCCCCCCAAAAAAAAAAAACAACTAGGTAGGATGGTAGATGATTTAAAGACTCCGTGCCGATCTTACCTGGTTTAGCCAGCAATTCGTTGTTAAAATCTGGTTTTTCTCGTCCTGAGGATAAACAAGATGGAAATAGTATAGCTGTATTATAAAGTATTTCAGGTTTCTACTTTTGTTTCATTTTTTTTACATTTCATTTGTTCCCGTCACCCATTCCTTTCGTCTTCACTTCACCTACTTTTCTACACATCCTCGTACTGTTTTACATAACCCATGATTAAATATTTAACTATTCGGCCATTTGTTTACTCGTATTACGTGGCTAGGACATTGACGTACATAAAGGCGACCACAAAACAATTTCTTCAATGAAAGTTGTTACATATAATCAGAAAGAAAAGCCTATCACGTGGCCAATTCATTCTGTCATCTCAAACGATTATGTTCTTTATTACTGAACTGGTAAGTATAATTGAATGACCTCTTGCCCAGTTAGCTGTAACCAGGTTAGGGATGATAGATTGTGACCTTGTATGATTCAATGGAGAGGTGCAGTCTAACATGAATCGAAGTACTCAACGAGGGCAATATAATGGGCTCTTAGTTGTCGTTTCTCCTTCCGAAAGCTTTGTTCTGTTTGTTTGAGTAAAGAGGAGAGCATAAGCGCAAAAACGTCATTTAGAACAAAGAACACGCAGGACACAAAGCACCACAGAGACAGGAAAAAGTAGGATCTTTACGTGGCACACTCAGGCACCCATTTTTGTTTATTCGTAGGACACACGTTCAATTTATCTAATACTGATCAAAGACAAAAAAGCCTTGACCTGACAAAAAAGTAACAGGAAGCAGGCCTGCGTATACGCGTGATCTAGTCTTAGCTTCAGATACGGTGAATAACAAATAAAGGGCAGAATCCCACTGGGTTCCATTATTTTTACATAGTGTACTTTGCTACTGTTTGCTGGAGTTGGTACGTATAGAAATTGACAATAAAAAGAAGCGCCATTTGCGCTCCGAAACAGAAGAAAATGTCTGGCAAGGAATAGACGATGGGGAACCTCAAAGCAGATGCTTACTTTAGGTTTCGCCTCTGACGTTCTACTCGTTTGTTTGTTTTACTGAACATTTAAAATTTTAATTTTAGGCAGAAAACGTACCCTCTTCACTCGTCCCAGATGCCCTTTGACTATTTTCTTTGAAGAACCAGCAAATATTAATTGACAAACGTATCGACCAACTACCAGATAGCCAGCAGGCCACTCACTCAAGCAATCGATGTATTCACTGATTAGCCAACATATCAATTAGTTTAACATTCAAATGAAACGATTGTCTTTAAGCCTGTGGGCATTTTGTCATAATAATCGAGAGAGCATGATGTCGAATGCAGTATGAGAATGCTTTTATTTATGTAAAAACACAATCCGTTACTCCCGTACGCTGTTTCAATTCGATAAAGGTTGCATAATGAAGTTCCTGATGTGAAAAATTCAGTTCAAGTATGAATGCAAACTATCATCCAACTGAGAGCAGTTTTTAAAGTAAGATAGAATAGTTCTCCTTTCAAACACTCAACGTGTGCACATATTCTTTCATCTTTACGTTCCTGAGAAGAAAAAAAAGAAAATAGTAGAAAATTGAAATATTTTTCATATAATTAAAAGTATTTATAAATTAAATGATACCCATA
>NW_004797309.1:1268703-1270339 GCF_000002075.1 Aplysia californica | reverse complement strand
GCACACATGCACCAACGTGTATGCTCACCCAACGAGATCAAAGATGACATTATCATGTGTAAAATTACTTCAATTTCTAAAACACAGAAGTTTATAAAAGACAAATAAAAACAGAACATTACTCGATAAAATCTATTAATCAGATGCAACTCTCCTACATGTTTTTGTAAATCAAGGCAGTCATATCTTCGAACTAAAGCACAACTTGTGATTTACAGGCACCGTCACTTTTGCCATTACGGTTTAGAGCAATAATGTTGAGAGTCCCCGTTAGTTTTCTTTTTCATTGTTCTTACTGCAGAAACAATAGGATGTGATCTTCACAACAACTCAGTGCCGTATTTCCAAGGCACTATCAACTGATTATCTGATACATTGCATAATCGGTAGTTCGGTTAGCCAGGTGTGTAGTGGTTTAACTTGGGGTGATAGGAGTGGAGGGACGAGAGGTCAACTATTGACACCCTTACATTCTTACGTTGTGTTTTAATTTTTGTTTCCTTTCTTATTCGCCTAAGAAAAAAAACTTTAAAAAAGAGCCCAACTCATTCATGGCCATTTTTAAAGGAAATTATTTCACCCTTGTAATAATTCATTTCGTTCTGAAAGATAAAGGGGTGTCAAGAACAACATATATTAGAAAAAATACTCTAAGATGAAACAGAAGGGGAAACAAATCCGAGCAAAAATCTTATACTCTTTACTGAAGGCGCCCATGCACAAAGTGTCTGCGGTATCAAATAAGACCGGAACAAGACTACAGCAATAATAATAGCACTTTATAAAGAGCTACATTAAAGTATGATGAGCTCTTATCCAACTCGTCGAATCTGAAGGATCGATTCATATCTTAAGTAGGAGCATCTAGTATCCATTTCACAAAATGCTAGAAAAAATATAACATAACTTCTACAGGATGTGATTTCCTGAGCATTTTATTTCCAACGTTATATGCGAATCAGAACAGCCAAAGTAAGAGCTATGTGCAGCTGTAAATAGATCTATCTAAAAATATCATCTGGAAGGAAGAAAAAACACAAATCCACAATCATACAAGCTGAGGTTTAGCAATCACATTGCCAATAAAAACTACAATTGTTTATCCTTGAATGGATTTGACAGTGACGCAAGAAAATACAAACTCGGAAAAAAAGACTATTGACTTTTGACAGTGTTTTTGTGTTGTTGAAAAGAACTATTATTTTACTCAAGGAAATCTCTCTTAAAGGTCGTCTCCAGCCGCCATACAGATGCTACAAAAATCTGGGGGTCGTTTTACTGTGCACCCTTCTTTAAGCACCAGAACAAATGAGAGCGAGTGGCGCCAGGGTTTTGGGGGGTTCATAGCTTCCTGTCATTTCTCTGTTAGTGCCTGGAGCTATGTGATTTATCGGCCGACCCACGCAATCCAGCGTCTCACAGCGAGGCTTACCCAAGGGCAGGAGTCTGTGTCAAGTCGTCTGCAGAGATACCAATAGCAGACGTTATTTAAGCCTTAGACTCAGCAGTTGCAGTGTGTATGGAGTCTGGACATGGCTCGCGTTTACTAATACGTCGTACTTACTTTGTCTTTGTTTCCCCACGTGTGTTGTTATTCATCTGTGTCGAATCTTTTCACCTCTCTCTCTCTCTCTCT
>NW_004797309.1:1264237-1268603 GCF_000002075.1 Aplysia californica | reverse complement strand
GACTCTATCTGCTTTTTTTTTTCCATCGTGTCGTTTGTCTCCCCCTGTCTGTCCTACAAGCTGCAGACGCAGCGAGCCGATTGTCGTTTGGTTGATCATTCGTGTCGCTTTGAGGATCGTTTGATTCATGTACATTGTATAAGTATTATTATTGATTAGACATTTTTTAAAAAATGTATTGTCTTCTGTGAGGGGCCTCTTTGTTGTAATTGTTGCTGGTCTGTTGATTTGTTATAATATCTTTTTTGTATCTTTTCTTTCTGTGCATGTCTCAATATGTATCTCTCTATCTCTGTATTTCTGTTTCCCTCTGTTTCTCCACGCCCCTCTTCTCTCTCTCTCTCTCTCTCTCTCTCTCTTTTTCTCTCTCTGTCATTTGTTCTCTCTCTCTCTCTCTCCGCGTGTTTGTCTCCCTTTCTCTCTGTCTCTCTCTCCCTACATCCAATTTATTGAAGTATAAAATAAGAAAACTCATGTAATATCCATCTTGTTGTCCTGTTCTATTTAAATGTATCTCATCTACCAAAAACTGCCAAGAAGGAAATTATCTCCTTCCACTATTAAGCACCGCAAAATATGAAAAACCAACAAACGAAGATTTCTAATAAATATACAAACAATGGTATCTTAACTTTTTCAGTCACAGTTCCAAGTTGCAATTTACAACTATCAGAAGAAATTGATCAGGCACGATTATTCAGAAATCACAAACATTTTTATCCTTTTCGAAACAAATTACCAGATTTAAATACGATCATGTTTTAT
Source organism: Aplysia californica (assembly GCF_000002075.1). NCBI lineage: Eukaryota > Metazoa > Mollusca > Gastropoda > Aplysiida > Aplysiidae > Aplysia > Aplysia californica. The sequence goes on along the minus strand of NW_004797309.1, from coordinate 1,267,838 downwards.
TCCCCGCAAGATATAACAAAGCAAATAAAAAACGATTTCCTGTTTTGTCGTTTCTCTTTCGGCGGGTTTCAACATACCTGCTAAGTGAGAACCAAATATTGCTCTTTGTCAAGACATTAATGTCAGACGGGGAGAGACAGACAGAGAGAGAGAGAGAGAGAGAGAGAGAGAGAGAGAGAGAGAGAGAGAGAGAGAGAGAGAGAGAGGGGGTGAGGGGGGAAGGAAATGTGGTACATGGAGAGGGAAAAGGAGAGTGAAAGAGAAAGGGAACAAACGATCTACGAGAGGAAGCAAAGAATAAAACCTCCCCCTTATATAAACCTGATGCTGAATCATGAATCCCTCTCTCCTTTTGCTTCAAAAAACCCATAACCTCCCTTCCTCTGTTTTGTCAACTAACCGGAATCAAATGATCATCGGAGCCACAGCCGATGACGCAAGCGTAATCTATTCAGTTTGAGTAGGAACTGCCAAATGTCGATGGGCACATTGATTACAATTTGAGACTTCTGGTGGGTTTTCTTGCATTCCTTGAATCACACTATTCCTCGTCTTTTTAAAGAAAATGTTGATGGAAACTTATTTTATAGTTCTTTACTGCTAGTGCTATTTCGTTATGCACTTTAGACTCGTTACGCTATTAATCTTAGAAGCCCTGAGGCGCCTTTTCTTAATCGTAAATCAATTTTCCGTATTCAAGTTTGATCTCCATCTTGCACACCTCACTGGCAGTTTGCAAACGAGTGAATGGTCGATAAAGAAGAAAGAATCCGCACATGGATATTGCCATCAGTCTAACGAAGCTTTCTGAGACTAGATCGACCCTTTGGCGGGTGACGTGACCCAAGGAACGTTTACACGAACTATTTCTGTAAATAAAAACATAATTCTTTATTGAGGGTCTTAGCTGTTTCTCTTAGTCAAACTCTGGGGAAACTGGTACATAAAGGCTGACATGAACAATGCGTCTTTTGATGCAAACTTTAACTTTTAAAAAATGGCCCATGTTTGCTTTGATTCTTTCATCCAGGAATTAGGATTCATGTTTAGCTAACTCATCCACTTATTCGATAACGGAACAATTGATCATAGTTTTTTCCTTCAGTACTGTAGTTCAGTATTGCTTATCTGTTTTAAAAGGTAAAAGTGGGGAAACTAGAAGCAAATTCAAAGTACAGACACACGTTCGTTTTCCAGCTCTTTTCATAATAGTATTATAAATAACAACACAATATTGTGTATTTTTACCCCCTCCAATAACGTTGAGAAAAAGTAATAGTGTCCTCATTATTTGCGTCTGAAATCTTGAGTGTCTAGAACGTAAAGCGACATTTTACTCTTTTTTGTCTCATATTTTGGCGTCTTTTGACATTTTATTTTCGTTGAATATCCCTGCTCCTCACTAGAATAGCTCGTTTGAGTTTTTTAAACTCTAATGTTAGTAAAATAGACAACAATGTCAGCACACGGCACATTCGTTAACCTTAATGCTACTGAAATAATCCTACGCCATTTTATGAAAAGCGATATGGATTAAACATTAAATTTCTTTCAGTTCAGCAAGTCTGGCACTCGTCCAAAGTGTCAAAATAGTAAACAAAAAAGTCTCAGCACCAAATGGAAACGATGACTGTAAAGATAAAGATACTGACGTCATGACTGAAGGCTGTTTACCATATGAAATTCAGCATATTATTTGGGAACAAAATTGCTTTTTTTAAAAGATGGAATACAAAGCACTGGTAAAGAATTTTGCTATGAGAAAATAATATCCGAAGAAGAGAAAGAAATGAGATAAACATTCGAGCATCTGAATACGTTTACTCTCATAAAACGTAGAAATCAAGAAAAAGCCAGATAGATTGTATGGGAAAGTCAAGTGGCGCCAGTCAACTGTGGTCTAGTGCTTAAGCTGTTTGATAGAAACCGGTAGGTTGTGTGTTCGACCACGTCAGGCCCTAATGTTTCGTTCTGGGGAAAGGCACTTAACACAAATTTTCCCTTCTTCCCCATGGTGGAAATGGGTATCCGGGTATAGACAGTGAAATGTATTATTGTCAGTTTGTTAATATTTGAGTGCGTAGTCGCCTGCTTGCACGGCATGCTTCCCGGGAATCCGAGAATGTTTAAGAGAGATCCAGTGGAGAATGGAGTAAAAATAATATAGATTGTAAGGCACAAAGACTCCCTGTTGTCCGGGGAAGTGATTTTTCTTCTTCTTCTTCTTTTTCCTCTTCTTCTCCTTCTTCTTCTTTTTCTTCTTTTTCTTCTTCTTCTTCTTCTTCTTCTTCTATCCCTTGAAGAGGATGCACATACATAATGACTAAGACTCTTAACGTATCTTCTTCTTCTTCTTCTTTTTCTTCTTCTTCTTCTTCTTCTTCTTCTTCTTCTTCTTCTTCTTCTTCTTCTTCTTCTTCTTCTTCTTCTTCTTCTTCTTCTTCTTCTTCTTCTTCTTCTTCTTCTTCTTCTTCTTTTTCTTCTTCTTCTTCTTTTTCTTCTTCTTCTTCCCTGTGTATTTAAAAACTCTCTTATACCCTCTCAGTTCTCTCTTTAAGACCACCAAGCCGTGTTTGAAAGGGGCAAAAACCATACGATAACATCATTTAATTTGTCCCGTGTGTCTGGTCCATGAGTAAATGCTGTCCCTCTGGGCCGTGTGTTTGTCGTGATTGTTCGTGTCGTTTGGTCTGGCTGTGGCTCCAGACAGTTGCTCGGGGTTCAGCGACGGAATCGTCTGCTGCGTGTTGAAGGAAAGACGTCTCAGATTATGACGGATACCCTTGGGATCTGAAGGCAGTGGCCGATCAGATCAGATCTTTCGACCAGCAGTAGTTTTAAAAGTTGTTGTACTCTTCATGTGAGACCTGTGCTTGACAACTCGTAAAATATCGTGCACTAGAGGGTGATTTGGTAATTATTTTGGTGGACGGTAGGGATCACGTACATACGTTATTTCTTTCCCCTCTTGGAAATACATGTAAGTGGGTGGTACAACAAATTGAGCCACTTAAAGGTGGCAAACTTGACAGCTGAAAAGGGTGACTAGCATTTTTTTAGATAGGAAATGGTTCAAATATGAGAAACATTTTTTTTAACACACAAATAATGTTTTTTTAAAAGCTTACGAGGTAACAGCTTCCTTTACTGATATTAGCTGTTAGTTTTTTATTTTGTTTATTAAACATTCTCTCAAACTTGTATCTCTCTAAATAGATTCTGCTTGCCAAAAATATGAAAATTACTGAAACATACATGTGAAAATAGAAGTGACAAATAATTTACGTGTCTAATAATTCACATTTTCTAATGCAATGTAATTAGTTACAACCAGTACGATACCCACTGTGCGTGACATCTCCTTCTCAAACACATCAATAGACTAGTTTGCTTAGGTTTTTGCTTTTCCGTGTCCTGATTTCAGTGCCGATAGTTGTAGGTTACGTAAAAATTTGTTGGAAAGGTGCAAATTGTTATGCTTCTTCCTATTTTCATCCTAATTTCTCACTCTCTCTCTTTCTCTCTCTCTCTCTCTCTCTCTCTCTCTCTCTCTCTCCGAACGAACTCTCACTTGGTGTGTGTGTGTGTGTGTGTGTGTGTG
>NW_004797309.1:1257504-1263985 GCF_000002075.1 Aplysia californica | reverse complement strand
TTTGTGTGTGTGCGTGTATGTGTGTGTGTGTGTGTGTGTGCTGTTTGGAAATAGGTTGGGGGGGTAACATCGTAAGTGTTGGGATTTCACACATTCCGCATTCCTCAATCCTTCTTCCTGTTGTACAATGACTCTTTAGTCTTAGCTAGTTTCCACCATCCAAAAGACGTCAGTCATTAAATGAACAGGTCATAAGTCGTGACGTAAGGCAAGGAGCTTTTGAATCATTTAAAGCAACAGCCTCATCTTTGAACAACACTGAAGCATTTCAGTTCTTTTCAGAAATGAAATAACGGAAAATAAGATCCGATGCGAAAGAAACACAAATGAACATTTTATAGAACATTATTTAACAGATTGGCCTCCTCGTGATCGTTTTACTACATCCATCCGGAAACAATCAACGATGACATTATCACGTTAGTATTGTACCTTTTGTCAGTTTTAAAAGCCAATGTCATCTTTCTGGCAACTGCAGTCACCATCATGTTAGATCGTCGGTTTTGGGGTGGTGTTTGTTTACATGAGAACATTTTTGAATACTGAGAATAACCACAAATGTGTACTGATATTTGGCACAGTAATAACATTACAGGATATACATCACTAAACTACAAACTAACAAATAAACAAACAAACAAACAAACAAGCAATCAACGAAACAACCAAACATACAAACATGTTCTTGTAAGGTGCAACTGTTCTTAAAGATGACACTCCTAGGTATATCCTCGAGCAGGATCTACATTTTCAAATTTGATCACCAGTGTTTGAACATTGTCAGATTTATGTAAAGGTGTTCTTTTTAACAGATGACTGTGTTCAAGAACTCAAATGCAGTTTAGTCCACCCACTTTCTTCCCTGTCAGAACAATGGGCAAGGGTGGAATCCTCAAAGGGGAAAAGAGAATGTATTACTTCCTTTCAGGAGACCGTTTAACAAAACAACAAAACGATATAAAGTGCATTCATGTAAAACCTTTTTCTCCCTCAACCCAAAATCTACTCCTAGACACCCCTGACAATTTAATCATAGAACAAATTAACCCGCATTTGCTCTTTAGGTGACATATCTTGTCTTCACCAAGTTCTAATTATCCTTCACAATAAATCTTTCTGAACATGCGTCGAACTTCCCCTTGTCGTTTCGAGATCTTTCAGTCTGACAGCAGAGGTACAAAAGAGCAGTGCTGAACACAGCTTCCCTGTATCTATGGAATCAATTATTCAAATTACCATGACGGCTAGACGTGGCAGATGTTCAGAAAGAACTCTTTGCCAATACGATCATGCTAAGAGTTTTCTTTTTTCTTCAAGACTTCGATCCCACCCCAGTTTGATCTCAATAACGTTATTTTCGTTCAATAAGTAACTTCGAGATTTCGGCAGTTTTATTCTAAGTCGCCGTCCCGCCAGCAGCCTCTCCCCACAGGATCCTGGGATCTGAGAGATCAGAACCAAAGACACGTATGTCTGCTGGGAGCTCAGGAGCGACCAGATGGATTAAAGGACAGAGCGCCCAGTTACAGAAATCTTCATTTACATAGTCTCCGGGACGCCTCATCACTTTAAAAGCCCTCCGCTGGCACATGCTACGGAATTCCATTTGTCTGGCCCCAGAAGTCTTTCTCGTAACCAAAGAATGTTATATGTTTGTTTCATTTGAAGACAATTTTCCACTTTCATATTTTAGCTACATTTTCAGTCATATGACTATGATTTATTTTGTAATTGCGTCTTATGACGAGATTATTCAATGGCATGAATCTACATGTGCCTTTTTTTAAGTCTGATCTTTCGCAGCTTTTGTTTCTCATTTTACAATGGTCTATTTTATAACTGCATTTGGAGAGGAGACTATAATTATAATGCCTCAGTATTATGTTTTGTTTCTTTTCCCGTGCTTGCTGTGTCCTTAATTAATGGGTTCCCTCCTCATCTCTAAACTACTACATTTTTCTTGTTTAATTTTTCATCCTTTTCTGTCTGGCCGTCGTCCTGACTACTGCTCTCAGTTTGGGGTTTCCGTTTGCCAGTACTCTGCAAGCGCTGACTGACCGGGAAAAAAACGGCGAACTGTCTGATGGACTAATTGACTGACTCACCCACTCATTCACTTTTTATCTTACCCATTCAGTCTCTCGCCCTCTTTAATACGATGCGTATTAATACAGAGGCACCATAATGAAAAGATAAAAATTAAGAGAGCTAGAAAAATGGAGATAGTGTGAAATATAGAAATAAAAATAAGAGAGGGAGAGTAGAGAGAGAGAAAGAGAGAGAGATACAGAGAAAGAGAGTGAGAGAGTGAGAGAGTGAGAGAGGGAGGGAGAGAAGGGGGAGAGAGAAGGGCTAGAGATAGATAAATGGGTAGATAGATAGAGAGAGGGAAAGAAAGAAAGAACGAGAGAGAGAGAGAGAGAGAGAGAGAGAGAGAGAGAGAGAGAGAGAGAGAGAGAGAGAGAGAAAGAGAGAGAAATTCTTAAATACGATGCACACTTTATTAAATTTGATTCAATGAACTACGGGTTAAAGAGTAGTTTTGAAATAATCCATAAAGGGTTTACATATACCCAGATATGTACTCACCACGCGTAATATATACCCCCGCTCTTTCTAATAACCCCCCTCTCCCCCCAAACAAACAAACAAACAGAAACGACAACAAAACAACAACAAAACGTGTACAGGTATGTAAAAACGTACATGTGCACATGTACTAAACACCCCCAACAACAATCAAATACACACACACATACACACACACACACACACACGTGCACACACACACACACACACACACGTGCACACACACACACACACACACACACACACACACACACACTCACTCACTCACACACAAACACAAATATACACACACATGTCGCACACATGCACCAACGTGTATGCTCACCCAAAGAGATCAAAGATGACATTACCATGTGTAAAATTACTTCAATTTCTAAAACACAGAAGTTTATAAAAGACAAATAAAAACAGAACATTACTCGATAAAATCTATTAATCAGATGCAACTCTCCTACATGTTTTTGTAAATCAAGGCAGTCATATCTTCGAACTAAAGCACAACTTGTGATTTACAGGCACCGTCACTTTTGCCATTACGGTTTAGAGCAATAATGTTGAGAGTCCCCGTTAGTTTTCTTTTTCATTGTTCTTACTGAGAAACAATAGGATGTGATCTTCACAACAACTCAGTGCCGTATTTCCAAGGCACTATCAACTGATTATCTGATACATTGCATAATCGGTAGTTCGGTTAGCCAGGTGTGTAGTGGTTTAACTTGAATTGCTCAGAGTGTTTCAGTAGCTTCCACCTTCATTTCATTGAACTACCGGAGATGAACATTGATTTCGAGAAGAACAAAAAAAAAAACCTCTTTTAAAAGCGAACTGACTCCCTAGAATAATGTTTACCATAACTCTGAGTTTGAGCTTTTTCAAATGACTCTGTCAACGATGCACACAATGCAGTCAAATTTGCTATAGCGTGTAAACGAAAATTTGGCCTCTATATTATATTATTATATACCGGTATGTCTCGTTTCGCATAACAAGGAACGGACCAAGTTGCACAATCTGTTGAAACTGTGAACAGTTGGTTGTTCCTTCAGCCCTTGTCTTAGTCTCTTGTCCTCTCCAACAGGGCCCAGCCAATCTCCCGATTCCACGGGACGTGGACACAGCTGGTCGGGTACATCGACTCAGTCTGTCCTTCTGTCAACTCAGCTTGTTTGAGGATTACGTGTTAAGTCAACTTCCACTATCGGAACGCGCGCCAGCTGAACAGACCCTGTGACGCCAATCAAGGCTAAGCGGGCCAGTCATCAGAGGCCAGTGTGTTTCTGTTCCGAAGGCAAGCAGCTTATCGTGCTTTGCGAAGATGGTTCGATCCATAACGAGAGTTGGGAAACTGTTTGCAAACGTGGCCGGTTACTTTGCATATAAAGTAGATGCAAGTTTAGTTTTGTAAGATGATACTGCAAGTGGAGAGAGAGAGAGAGAGAGAGAGAGAGAGAGAGAGAGAGAGAGAGAGAGAGAGAGAGAGAGAGAGAGAGAGAGAGACAGAGACTGAGACAGAGGCAGAGACAGAGACAGAGACAGAGAGTAGTTTTGTTCTGAAGTATAAATAGCAATGACAAATCAAGCTGGGAGTATTCTGGGAAAAAAGCCAATCGACGTATGATGAGAAAGAAAAAAAACATTCGGAAAACCTTACTTTTCACAGAGTCGGTGTACCATGAGGTTTTTTAAAAACTAAGCTTTCCTCAGAAAAGTACTACCTCAAGGAGTGTCGATAATGGACCATGCAGTTTTTCGTCGAAATCGAAAGGTATCGAACTTCAATTTTCTGTGCCCACCTCCCCCCGAAAACACGCACTTGCACTACCCTTTCTTTCCGCCCACCTAAAACAAGAAGAAAAAAACAAATATTTTAAAAGTACTAAATAACTCACACTTGTCTGTTATAATTAGACCTGGGGATTCAAATTGTTTGGGGGGAAAGAAAGACAGTCACTTCATTATGCATCTAGATCAAAGTGGATTTTGTATAAGTTTTTGAATAAAATCTTTTCAGCTAATCGATCATCTCATCAGTTCTCGTAGTAAGTGATGAAGATGCTTCGTTACTGCATAAGAAAATCTGATAAAAGCATCTTGAGTGCACAGTCCTGAGTGTTCTTGGCAGCCCGTCATTTTCAGTTTTCAACTTTTATTGATATCGTTTCCATTTTCTTGCTGATGATAAGTTTACTTGTGAAAGGAAAATGAAACGAAAAAAATATGTTTATTGGAAACTGTTCAAAGGAGGTTTGCTGAGGAAGAGCCTCGAGTGAAAAGGCTGTCTTTGATGCGGGTGATCCAAGAACAGTACTATTACATGAAATACGTAAGCACGTGTGTTCGAAGTTCATCATGTTGCGTAGATTGATTACTAGCTTGGTGCATTCCTAAGATATGGGGAAGAAGTTTGTAGAGCTGTGTCTAATGAGATTGTCAGAGGAGCTTTCAATGGTCACGTGTGTAGGTAGTCGGAAGATATCAATTAGAATGACTCAGACGTTAGAGAAAGGGAATGAAAAAAAGAGATAATAGGGAGAAAGAGAGAGTCAAACCTATTTATTATGATACCGAAAGAAAAAAAGAAAGAACAAAAAAGAAAGAAAGAAAGAAAGAAAGAAAGAGGGTGTGTGTGAATGTGTGTTTGTGTAATGTGTATGTGTTTGTGTGTATGTGTGTGCGTGGGTTTGTGTGTGAGAGAGAGCAAGTGAACGAGAGAGAGAGAGAGAGGAATAGAGACAGAGAGAGAGAGAGAGAGAGAGAGAGAGAGAGAGAGAGGGGGGGGAGAGGGAGAGAGAGAGGACGGGAGAGGGATTTCTTATTTAACACGCCAACAATCATTATTGCAACAAGTAAAGTACATAAATACCATACGTAGTTTGCAAAGCATTCCTCCTTCTGTAAAATAGTTGTTTATACTTTAAAGGAATAATTTTGCTTCCTGCAATAATCAGATGAGATAGAGTTTGAAAAGTTTCTACATCATGAAGGTGAGGTTGCAGACTTTTAAAACTATCAGGGTATTTTATGATTACGCAAATAATTCCTCCGAAAAAAAATGTGCAAATAACTTGCAAATAGCACTCTTCGGAGTTTCAAAGAATGTGTGATTCTGTTTTAAGCGGAATGTCTTAGTAAAATGTTTCCAATAGTTGCATACGTCCAAGACTCGGCAAAAAAAAAAGGAACACAAACACGTATGTAACACTCACCCATTATTACTAGAGTTGTTATTGGCATATTTTTCTGAGTCAATGTTGATTTTAAACAACACAACTAAATCGCACATAATCAACGTTGCTTGTTTTCAGTTTTTCTAGACTACAACAAATACCATTCCATAAGAAATACGTATCAAGACAGGGGCAAAGTTAAAGTGACCACTTTCACGGCGGTTTATCTTCTTTTCAATAATAATAGATGATAACAAAAATACGTATGAAACCCCCATCAAGTATTCAGATTGTGACTACTTTCAAGAAAGAGCGCCAGATAGGTTTTATTGTTGACCAAGGCGGCAGTCTTTAGAGAAAGCAATTCCGAATTAATTGCAAATGGCGCCACATCATGTAGAAGTTAAAGCGTATTATATCCTTTGATACATTTGTGTAAACAACGCTGTCCGGCTTTTCGACTCGACCAGATCGTGTGTAATGCTTTCTACAAAACGGACCGTGGATTTTGTTTTAAATAACGTTAGGAACCGAGAGAGAGAGAGAAAGAGAGAGAGAGAGAGAGAGAGAGAGAGAGAGAGAGAGAGAGAGAGAGAGATATTTAAAGAGGCATGAAATGGGTAAGTGTGCATGTGCTATCTGTAAAGAAAACGTAAAGATGATGTTGCTCCTGATTGGCGTACTATTACAGGTTGCTTTCAGTCTCATGAACAAAAACAAAACTT
>NW_004797309.1:1242504-1252504 GCF_000002075.1 Aplysia californica | reverse complement strand
TGCACTCATGTTATATTCTCTTGTTGATTTTTTTTTCGCTTTTGCTGTTGCAGTTGTCGTTGCTCACAGTCAAGATGGTTCCATTTGTCGTCAAGCAGCTCAGCCTTCCTTAATACAGGCGAAATTGTCTAAGACGGCCACCCATTGTTAAGAAGAAACATTTTCTTAGTCAAGGGGGTGTCTTACACAATGTCATGATAAAAAAATCAGCAGAAAGAGAGCTATAGAAAAAATAGCTTTTCTAATATTTCTAGACTTTTTAAAAAGAAGGGAATTGTATCAGAAAATGGAAAGCATGGGGGGTGGGGGGGGACAAACAGAAAGAGGACGGTTAATGTCACAAGTGTTTAATGCATTTGCCGAGCCTGGTAATTATGCAATGTTCGATAGAGCGACGTCAAAACCGTCGTTGCAAAAGAACTGGGGCTTACATGAGAATGGCATGGTAAGTGATGACGTTTTTGAAGCACGGGGTTAACCAAGGAAGATACCCTTGCGTTAGAGCGGTGCTGAACGACATACAGAGCCAAAAGGGAAAAGAACTAACATTTACAGGTATAATGGACGCAAATGATCACTCACCAAACCATTAAAAAATACACACAGGAAATAATTGGGGGAGGGGGGGGGTCAAAAACGGAAAACAGGCTTTCGTTTTCAGGACAGCTTTGTTTATTTCTTTCCGAGAGCAATCTGTTGTGAGCGCTGAGTAATGCTTCCGCCTTCCATACGGCAAACTTCGTCGCTCAACACTCAGCATGGACGTATGCTAATGGGACTGCATCTCTCGTCTCTAGCTGCAGATGCCCTTCTGAATGGCAGGCAGGACAGGAGAGAGAAAGAGAGAGAGTGAGAGAGAGAGAGAGCGAAAGAGAGAGAGGGGGGAGAGATAGAGAGAGAGAAGGAGAGGGAGACAGTGGGGAGGGGAGAGAGGGGGAGGGGAAGAAAAAGAGAGAGACAGGGGAGGGGGGAGACAAAGAGAGAGATGGGGGAGGGATGCGGAGAATGGGCAGGAGGGGGTGGAAGATGGGTGCGAGAAGCTACAGTTTCCCCCAGGGAAGCCGAACAGAAGGAGACGCCGACAGATTGTGTCCAGCCTGTAAGTCTAATATGAAAGCATGGAGAAATCAATGGGGGCCCAGATTGTCGGGGGGTCCCTCGGCTTGGCGGGCCTCATTTGAAACACAATGATGGACACAGAATTGAACGCTCGATGACGGCCCAATGGGACCCTCGCGTGGCGGGGACAGATTCCTCACAACCCAAGAGCTGGCAACACACGGGGACGAAGCTGCAAACATAAATGTAAATCCTCGTGCTCGGCTCCCGAAGCAAACACAAAGGCAATTATGCAATTATGTCGACTGGGAAAAGAACCTGTCTTATCCTTGCAACGTTGATGGCGATTTGTGGTCCTGGCGGTACAGAACGTATTGTCACTCCGCTGCGGGCTGCCCAATGGGTCATGAGCCCGGCAATGAGTTAAACTTGTCTCTGCTGGAACTGAGTTCACCCCCGTGACCACGGAAAAGATTGGCAGATTTTTTTTTCTTGAGTAATACCGTCGTAGAATAAGTAGAAGACCTCTTTTACAGCCTTTCCTTATTCACAGAGGCGCGGTGGCTACCAATTTCTGCCCCCCCCCCTTTGCCTTCACCCATCCCTTCCCATCCTATGGTACCACCAGTCGAAAACACGAGCTCACTTGAGGAAAAGACTCACACTATTTTATTACGTTGGCAACAGTCGGGGTTGACGGCGCAATAGAAAAACTGAAATGGATCTATTATCAATATAACTGCCTCTGAGTTTACTAGTGCATGCATCCAAGTAAGATGATAGTTCTAAAAAGGAAACCAACTCAAAGCAACTGTATTAACCAGACAGAGGTTTTTGATGTTCAGTGTTTTCCTTGAACAGCAGGGCCTCAACATATTATCCATTTTTACAAAATTTCAGTTTTCTGATTGCAGTGCTACGAATGTGGCATAAAACAATGTCTAACCGAAGTGTCAATCTTCACTAGAGGAAAACATTCTAAAGAACAGAGCAGTTAGAGCTAAGGCTAAGATAAAAATTAAGAATAGGGTTGTTATGGAGAAATAACAAATTTATATGGGAAAATCCCATCCAAACTGTCTAGCAATTGGGATAAAATCCATCATTCAACGCTTGTACTTATCTTATATAATCGTCCTTTTGTCTACCCTCTTCTCTGTCTGCTGTGTGAAGCAGAGCATAATTTTAAGCAGAGCAAAGATAGATTTATCGATAAGCAGGTTATCTACAGACAGGCAGATAAACATACATACGTGCAGAGAGAAAAACAAAGGAAAGGTAGATAGATAGAATTTAAGATGGAATAGATATATAGATAGATTGATATTGTTGATTTGGTGTAACGACAGAGAGAGAGAGAGAGAGAGAGAGAGAGAGAGAGAGAGAGAGAGAGAGAGAGAGAGAGATACAGAGAGAGAGAAAGAGAGAGAGAGGGGAGGGGACAAAAAATTAGAAATCCAGAAAGACGCAAAAGAAACAGACAAAAACGCTCACTAGATACGACTGTGCCTACATCCCACCAGACCCCATGCCGAGCTAACGGCGGATGGCGTGACAACAGGCAATTTTCCGCCGTGATGTTTGTGTCCGTCTAAAGGTGATCTCTGCCCAGACATCTGAAAAATCTCAACCACCCACCTCTTCTACTTTAGTTTCCCCATTCTTTTGTTTAAATTCATCGGACATCTACGACTTTAGTGCAACGTCCTGATAACGTTAGCTTACCTTCCTTTGCATACCCCCTTCTTCCTTGTCGGAGGCAACCAAAACTTTTTGTGTTCTTTTTTTCAGGGTGCGTGTATGTGTGGTGGTGTGGGGGGGGGGGTGCAACCGCCATGATATATTTGAATATATTATTACGAAACTGGAATTGGTCGAACCTGAAAAACATATGAAATCATTTGCTTTCGACGCTTACACTCCGCTAAACACAGCGGTACGAGTTGTTTTCCTCAAAAGAGTTAATCATTAGTGTTGTCAATAAATATTTTTTCTACGAAAACCTGTTTTTGCCAGATAAAATGTATCCCTGACTCTCTCACTTCAGGTATTTTCAACAGGCCCTGATCACCATGAGTTGGAGATCTGATCAAGGATAAAGTGATAATTGTATATGGAATAAAGGGGAGAATTTGTGCTAACAGGAATCAGTGGCCGTTTCCATAAAAACAAAAAAACCCAAAAGACCAAAAAGACCCCCTACTATGCTTGTTCTATGTGTGAAATTTGGTAAAATTTGGTGCAGTAATAAGCGAGATAGCCTTCAGGTGTCCCCCGCCCCCCTTAAAAAATACAATTCTGAACTCTTGCCGTAAAAATCTTCCATTATTCAGAACATTTCTGTCTCCAGTAGTCTGTGTAAGGTGTGTGGGGTAAGTCAGAACGTAAGCTTTTAACACGTTACTCTCTCTTCCCGCAGTACAGACGGGTGGATCTAACAGACTGATAGGTTCATGAAGTGCTTTCTTCATTTTAAAGATTACAAACTTTTCAAACAGCATAGACCTCTCAATGTCACTTTGTAAACGTATAAAACTGGAGCAAGTCCCAAGAGGACAGTATCGATTCATCAAGATTGACATAAAAGCATCACACCCAGCTGCTGAAGGCAACAAAGTGACCTTGGTAACCAATACCTACAACAAGTCATACTTCCAAAAAATCAATACTCCATTGCCCACTGAACACATAACATCTTTGTTTAGTTTTCTGAGACATCATAGAAAAAGTTTCAAGATGCGGTGATCGGAAACAGTACACCAAAATATTATTATGTGTTGCGACTAACGAGTGGTTGAATATTGCATTTTAGTATTATCCCCGTCATAGTACAAGGGACGTTCTGTAAGCTTAGTTAATGTCGTGCAGGGCTACGAAGCGGATGGTCAAGGTTCAAGTCTCAGGTTGAGCATTCTAAGACCTGGGTCGCTTTGTAGAGTTTTTAAGACTCTGAACTCTTTTGACTTGTCTTTCCGGAGACTGGCGGAAAATGAGAATAACTTAAATGAGCATCGGTTTCAATCAGCCTACACATTCATCTTTTTGAAATAATAATGCTCTTTATCCGTATATTTGAATGGTAGTCAACACCTTGTTAAAATAATGAAGTTGAATATCTGAATTGCGGAGAGATAATATACCAATAAGTTTTACTGTTGGGTAATGTCGTGGCTGTCAGTCCAGATACTTGTGTTTTAAATTACTACAGTAAAAACTAAAAAGAAAAAATGTGACACTAACATGTGTGTTATAATAATAGTTAATGATGGAATGCCGATGTTAGCTCTGATGTCCGGATTTTACCTTCGAGACATAATTTCAGACAAAGAAAAACGTTTTTAAAAAAGACAATAACAATAAAGTTGAGTTCAGCTTAAAATCACAACCACTGAATAATAGTGCATTATCAAGCCTATTTCTGTTGTGAAGAAAGAAGGACCCTCTCTCTCTAGGAAATGAATGCTTGTCTAAGTGACCAAAAGACAAAGTAGGCTTCGACTGCTGGAACTATGCACAGAGACGCACTTTAAAAAGAGGGGTGGGCAAATGGGATGGTCTCACGTTGAACTATGCGTTATGCTGCGACTGCTTTCACCAAGAGGTGCTCTTGAGAACAAGACCGGAAGTGTCGGAGACACAGTTAAAGTGCAAGCGCGAGTGTCGAATCATGAAGCGGAAGTACTTGGAAAGCTGTGCGATCGGCGTATCATGAACAGTAACATTTGAAGCGTGGCCTTGGCATTTTCCTCTCTTCGGGTTTAGCTTGACCCACACGAGTGTTGGCAAATTCAAAGATTTTTCTCGAGCTAAGAATAAAAAAATTGATTGTTCAAAAGGTTAAGAATTACAAAAAAAAATTCCGTTATAGGTTGCTCTTTTCAAACTAAATAAGTTTGTATATTAAGCATTTGCGTTTCGAAATTCCCTTTGTGTTAGGTTTATGTTGAGTTTTATGCATAGCAAACCACTGGACAAGGGTACTTTGAGAATTAAAACATTTCAATGTGCCAGGAGTTCCAAGTATAGAGGAAAAAATAAACAGGGACAATAAAGTGTTAGGAATGGTAAATGTGTTCACTAAAATTATATTAAAGATATAAAGATGTCATGGAAATATTTTCGGTTTCTTCCTAGTACTTTTGTGTACGTGTGTTTGCCAATTTGCCTTCCTGTATCTCTTCGTTTCTTTTTTTTCTTCTTCTTCTTCTTTTTCTTCTTCTTCTTCTTCTTCTTCTTCTTCTTCTTCTTCTTCTTCTTCTTCTTCTTCTTCTTCTTCTTCTTCTTCTTCTTCTTCTTCTTCTTCTTCTTCTTCTTCTTCTTCTTCTTCTTCTTCTTCTTCTTCTTCTTCTTCTTCTTCTTCTTCTTCTTCTTCTTCTTCTTCTTCTTCTTCTTCTTCTTCTTCTTCTTCTTTCTTCACCTCTCTCTCTCTCTCTCTCTCTCTCTCTCTCTCTCTCTCTCTCTCTCTCTCTCTCCCCCTCTCTCTCTCTCTCTCTCTTTCTCTTTCTCTTATATACACACATACACACATATCCACAGACACATACACACGCACTCACACACACACACACACACACACACACACACACACACACACACACACACACTCGCGCGCACTTTAATTTTTATTCTCAAACTCCCCCTTATTTTCTCACACACTTTTTTGAATTTCTCTATCTATTCATATCTCAGACTTCAATTAGAGAATTGCATCCTTTAAGTGAATAAATGAATATAAACCTTTTAAACCCCCATTGTCAGATTTAATACTATCATTTAGAAAGGCCATTGTTTCGACCTCGTCTTCCAGGATCAAACCAGATTGAGTGGGAAACAACATTCCAGAAGAAAGAAGGAAGTACTCGATAAAACAAACGTTCCTTGTTGGCGAAAATGAATTTGTACCTTCTGTAATAACATATTATTATCTCGTCTCATCAGATTTCCGTTTTCTAAGTGTTTAAAAAACCCACACAAACAAAAAACAAATAAACAAAAATAAGAAAATAAAACAACACCACCCCCTTCCGCACGAAAAATCAATCCAACTCCGCCCAAACACGCAACAACAATAACAAACAAACAAACAAATAAAAAAACATCACCATTTAGAAATATACTGCTGTCGTTGACAGAAATATCGCTTCCCAGTCTTTCCAGCTGCGTTCACCCTTACCAGAAAACTATATTGATGTGCTACTCAAACACGCATGTCGTTCTTCATAACCCAACATGCAAGTGTAAAATAGCATGGTCATGGAACTCATGCTAAGAGTTATTTTGTGTTTGACAAGCATTTTTTAAAGGCAGGTCTGTTTCTAAGAAGTAAAAGACCGACCAAGATCAAAGAAAAGTGGTCTTAGCAACCAGCTGAAGAGGTGAGAAAATGCCTCGCTCTGGATCAATAGCTTAAGAGAATGTTCTGTATATCTCTGTTAGCTATTTTTCTTTCTTTTTTTTACTTCAGAAGACAACCTTACTTTCTCTGATGGGGGTGATTTTTCAGCTCCAGCTTATTCTGTCCTCTTGTGCTACTTTCAAAATAGATTACCTTGAAGTGGAAACCACAAGGTAAGCAGTTATGGGGTCAATTTTTTCTTCAGCAGATTTCAAGTAGACTGAGAGACATTTATTTCGAAAAAATCCAGTTCCAAGATTACATAATGGTTATAATAATAATAATAGATAATAATAGATAGCATTTGTATAGCGCATATCCCCGCTCAACAGCAGGCTCTATGCGCTTTACACTATATTATTACCCCAGCAGACCATACAACACTCAGAAACATTCTCAGCTTCCCGGGAAGCATACAGTGCAAGCAGCCGATTAAGCGCTCAAACACTAACAAACTGACAAGTTCTTTCGCTGTCTATAGCCGGGTACCCATTCCCACCTGGGTGAAGTGAGGAAAATTCGTGTAAAGTGCCTTTCCCAAGGACACAACGTCGGGTCCCTGACGGGATTCGAACCCACGACCTTACGGTTGCGAGTCCGAGAGCCTAACCACTAGGCCACCGAGGCCACGAAACGATAGAGAAACGATATCACTCCTGATGTGGAGAGGTTTAGGTATGTAAGTGGCACCCCCTAAGCTGGGATGGAAAAGGGTGTGCTCAAGTCTGGAAGGCAATTGACTTTTCAATAAACAAAACTTAGAGAAGAATGGAAGACAGTGTTTAGAGTCAACATGACCTGTGTAATTTTAACAAATTCTTAATTATAGGAGGGTATTTTTCATTACAACGCAAGCTTTCAAAATGAATAAAGTAGAAGGAATAATAGCAACAGAAACACCACCAAAGACAACAACAAAAATAGCAATAATGATATTTATAATAATAATAATAATAATAATAATAATAATAATAATAATAATAATAATAATAATAATAATAATAATAGTAATAATAATAAAAATAATAAAATCAACAGTAATAATAATTAATAATAATGATGATGATAATGATAATAATAATGATAACAATAATAATGGCAATACAGTAATAATGATGAAAATAATAATGATGATAATAGTATGGTAATGTTAAAAGAGCAGGACCGCATCAAAATCTCGCGTCGTTTCTGCAAAGACCACCACATTACAGGATACGCATCTTGATCTCTAGTCATTATTTTGTAGAAAAGCTCAAGATATATCCGCCCCTCACTCAAGAATTTCGCCTTTAAAAAAGCAATACATTGCGTAGCTTGGTACTTGGCGAGTCCATAACTTGGCTTCCCCACGAAGTTTGCCCCCATGCTGCTCTCGACGCGACCAGCTCCTAATGGCATGTAAATCTCTTCCTCTCGACGCCCTGCCTGAAGGGACAGCCACGGATACGCCCCTGTCTCGATTTGACCACGTGACCGGATGCCATGCAAGCCACGTCCAGAACAGGAGGGTGGCCAAGCGGACTGGTAAAAGGCGGTAAGAGCGGCCGATGAAATTAAGTTAGTTATAGCGTGGGCGGTCGTTGAGCTTCGATTTCTCTTGATGTGGTGGAGAGCGGGCTAAAGCGACAAGAGAGTCTGATTTTTCGATTGCTTCTGGCTAATCATTTTGTCCTTGGGAAATTGCGTTTGTTTGAAACTGATTTCGGAATTTGTCAAAGCACCGTTTAACTTTTTAACCTTACGAGGCGTGCGTTTTTTTAGCTTTTCCTGACTTTGCAATGTAGTCTTTTGAGTTGTACATTGACTGACGGAATTTAGTAATTCATATAACTAAATACATGGACATCTATTTAATATGCGTGTGTATGTGTCTGCCGGTGTGTGTATGTGTGTATGGGTGTGTGTTGTGTGTTGTGTGTTGTGTGGGTAAGTACGTGTGTGTGTGTTATTAGAGCTAAGTGCAATAATAGTCTCTGGGCAGAAGATTCAAAAGCTGAACAACTGACCTTCATTGAAAAGGCAAGACATTTGAAGATCATTTGTGTTCAAATCTGTATTTTTGGTAGGAAACTGCCGCGGAAAACTCAACACAATATGATGTAATACGCGTATTAAATCTTTCGTGACAACGCCCATTTACGTGGAAACAGATATATCTATTTTTTTTATGAGCATAGAGAGACACACAGAGAGGATAGAGAGAGAGGGACAGACAGACAGACAGACAGACAGAGAGAGAGAGAGAGAGAGAGAGAGAGAGAGAGAGAGAGAGGGAGAGAGAAAGAATCAAAGAGTGTGTGTGTGTGAGAGAGAGAAAGAGAGAGAGAGAGAGAGAGAGAGAGAGAGAGAGAGCGAGAGAGAGAGAGAGAGGGGGGGTTTAAGAGAAAGAGGTCGACGGAGAGAGAGTGAGGGAGAAACAATCAGGGAGAGAAAAATAGGTCATGGGAGAGTTATTTTAAACTTTACTGCAGATGACAAAACGTGTGAAGAGACCATGTTAAAATCAACACGGGTGTTAATGGCCATTCCAGAAAACCTCCGTGCTTGGAAAGCCATAGCGTCTAATAGGGTAACTCTTCTGTAGCACTTGTCTCGAGCCACATTTTTCCATAGCAATGGTGACGAGGCGACAAGGTCCCTAAATGTCCTCGGTTGGAAATGCCAAGAAGCACACGAGGTTACGCATCTGAAAGTATAATTTGCTTGAGATGTCTCTATAACTGGCAGTTTGCTGTAACAAGGCCAAGTGGATATACTTTAACAGGGAAAAAATAGATCAGATGTAGCTACCTTTTTTCATTTTATATTAGATCTAAAGAGAAAGTAACAAAATCGTTTGATATTGTTTGTTTCTCAGGCACATACCAATTACTGGGTTTTATAAAAACTCTTTTGTATTCTTGCGATAAAATCCCCACAAAACATGGTTCCACATTTGCGGATGTTTTCCCAACTGTCTTTTCAACTCAAATATCAGAACTTATGGTCAATCAGTGGATACGCTTTACGCCCCCTGTCGCCAATGGTTTGGAGTCAAACTGCTCCGACCCTGCCAGCACGATATGTGATTATTTCTATGGAGGAAAATGAGCTCATATCATATGCATTTGAGGCAAAAAACCTGATTGTTACATCACAAAACTCAATGTCATAGCTAACAAAGACACGAAAAGGCGGCCTCAGAAAGTTCCAGGCAGTTGTGTCCACTGAGAAATGTCAGAGCTTAAATAATTCAGACAGCTTAGGATATAAAGGTGTTAGAAATAATATATGTCTGACAGTTACAAGATGTCATTGATTTATTAATATTATGAACAAGAAAGGGATCAAAGGAAGATAACAAAAAAACAAAAACAAAAACAAACCTGCCAAAGATAATTACAAAAAGAATGAATACGACAGGCAGATCAAAGAGAACGGAGTGATCAAAACAGATAAAAAAGGATGTTCAAGAAACGCGCTTGTATATTTAAGGGAGAAGAAGAAGAAGAAAAAGAAGAAGAAGAAGAAGAAGAAGAAGAAGAAGAAGAAGAAGAAGAAGAAGAA
>NW_004797309.1:1241221-1242301 GCF_000002075.1 Aplysia californica | reverse complement strand
AACAAGAACAAGAACAAGAACAAGAACAAGAACAAGAACAAGAAGAAGAAGAAAAAAGAGGAGAAGGAGGAGGAGGAGAGGAGGAGGAGGAGGGGGAGGAAGGAGGGAGGGGTTGGTTTAAGGTAGGGTAGGGGAAAATAGTAGAACAAGAATATGGGGGATAGAGTAAAAAGTTTGTTCTCTAGCCATTCTCAAGAACTTACGGACGGAGAGAAAAAAAACTGTGGGCATGTGTGCGTATTTGGGGGGGGGGAGGGGGGAGAAGGAGTAAAGAACTCAAGTCTGTACTGCGTAATAATACATCTATTTAGTAAAACAATTTGTTCCACCAAATACCATCGTAAAACTATGACTAGATCCTCTGCCTATCTTTGCTTTGACAGTACCTCAACAGCAATGCACGCTGCATACGGCCGATCAAACACCACAACGGATATTACATTGGACGACTCCACGCTGTCTTTGGTTATCGAGTCCACACGCTACTGAATGTTGCCTGGGGCAGAGGCCAAGCGTGAGCTCTCTTTGAGGGGAAAAAGAAAAGTTGGTATCACCAGTGCTGAGTTATGATGGTGTAAATAATCTTTATTTTGTCTGACGTCGAGAGAGGACGTTGAACTTTCTAACGGGAAAGGAAAGTCGCAGATGTAGCGATGTCATTTAGGGATTGGCTGTGCTGTGTTTAGTTGGTAAAGGTATGTTATTATACCAGTTGGTTTTATTTTTTCAAGTTTAAGCCAGAGTTTTAAGACACCAGCAACACATTTGCGTCATATAAGTGACCAACGATACCAGTTTAATACGATTAAAAAAGAAAAACAACAAAAACAACCCAAACAAGCTCTATTATTATTTAAGAGCGGGTCTTCCAGGCAATGCCCAGCCGAGGGACGATCCACTGAATTTAATGCAGAGGTGATCAAAATTAGAGGTTGCTGCAAGGATGAATCGAATTAGTGTCTACAGAACTGCACACCAGCATAAAACTGAACGGGCTAAGGTCTAGTCATGATGGGCAGAGTAACAAATCACACACACACACACACACACACACACACACACACACACACACACACACAC
>NW_004797309.1:1230921-1239574 GCF_000002075.1 Aplysia californica | reverse complement strand
AGAGAGAGAGAGAGAGGTGGGGGCGAAGGAGGGAGGGAAGAGAAACTTTCGAGGATTGAAATTGAAATATAATTTTGCATACTTCTAACTTCGTATCTTCATACATAGTCATGTCTATGTACATAATGTACACAAGTCCCGTGGAATGCTTATAACATTTCTCTGAGTTACATTTCTGTTGAACGTACAGAAATCGAAAGCTCTGCGTGTTTCTCAGCATCAAGTATTAGTATGACTTGCTAGCTCAACTCAACTTCCACAAATCTTGCCTGCCATTTTGCTCATAACTTTTTCTCATTTCACTGAAAGTTTACGTAACCTCATCCTATACAGAGGCCTGTGTTTGGTTACGTGCAAAACACTCACGGAAGTCGAGGAAAGTTTGGCTACGAAATAGAAAGACGTGCCCTTCAAGTGTAGAGGAATATTACAGGCTGTCTTTACAGTTCAACGTAAACTTGCCGTTGTTGGCTTTACCAAACTATCTTGTTTTGTGAGGAAAATAATGGTCTAGACTTGGGTTTGGGAATTGTACTTTCAATGAACTCTTTTTTTTCTTTTAAAGAAACATTACCTACTTTTTTAAAAGCCATCGGAGGGAAAGGAGTAAAAGTAGTTTGACAGGAAAATATGAAAACACACACACACACACACACATACACACACACACACACACACACACACACACAAGCACACACACGACATACACATACACATACACAGGCACACACATGTATGTATGCATATGCGAGCGTTTGTATGTTTGTGTTTGAGTGTGCAGGCACATGAAAGTGAGGAAAAGAGAGACATCATTATGAAGCAAATACTTTTGCAGCTGCCATACACCGTTTAATTAAGATGAATGCAGTTGCAAGCTCTCAGCGAGATAGCCCAGCTGCTAAACGGAATATCAATTTAATATAAACACTTCCTCATGTTATTTGCAAATTCACGTCTTGACTAAAATTCTGATGAATGTGCTGTACCCTTGATGACCAAACCCTATTCCCAGTTTTCTTATCGCTTCCATGACTTCCAGTTTATCATTATTAATCATCTCAGTTCGTTCTCGTTGTTATTCTCATTTTTTTCAACTTTATTTCTATACGTTTATGGCTATTCGCTAACCTTGAACATAATTATTACTTACTAAAATGATTTCGGCTAGAGTTGACAAGGTTTGAATATGCAACTGTGTATTTAATTAACCGATAGCTATGCACACTGACTTTTTTGGGGTAACAGACAAGTAAAAGCCAGCTGCATACAAAGGACGTGCGTTCGATTTCCGGGAATTTTTTAAGTACCGGTATTTCAGTCTGCCTGCTGGGTCGTTTTTATCCCTCTCAGTTGGGCTGGCACTTACGAGCAGGTAGGATCTAAGCAGGCCTCCTCCACAATAGTATGTCGAAATAATGTAGATGCAGGCTTAACATCTTTATAATTACAGTTGAGATTACAATTTCTATGCCCTTTCACGTGGGTAGGAATGGGGGTTTCTTATATGAAAATGAATTATATGCAAAGCATTATTATTTTTTTACGTTACCCTTTTCGCTTCCTTCAGGCATAAGTGTTAGGTAAACGATTAAAGTGCTGTTTGAAACAATATGCGAAATGGCTGAATACTTTACTTTTTGGAAAGACTGGAAGTTTGCCTTGTGAAGTTTAGGCCCCAACGGTCTACAAGAATAGTAGATCTGATTAAACCATATAAATACGCACCATGAAACAATGAAATGCAGAATTCAAATGGTTGTTGATGCCGAGCTTATTGAGTATTTATCATTGTTTTGACGAGGTGCTATAAATGTTGCTCCTACAGGCTGATAATATTTGGAATTTACTTTTTTTTTAAAAAGTGAATTGTTTTCTGGGTTTATTGTTTTCACGTTTACTTATTACACTTGCAAGTATGACATTTAACGATTTTTACTAAGTTAGAAAACAAAAGCCCAGAACATATCATGAGTTCTAAGCACACATGTATTTTCATCGATAGACTGCCTGGTACATTTGACTGTATTTGTGTGTGTATGTGTGCGTATGTGCGTGTGTGTGCGTATGTGCGTGTATGTGCGTGTGTGTGTGTGTGTGTGTGTGTGTGTGTGTGTGTGTGTGTGTGTGTGTGAGAGAGAGAGAGAGAGAGAGAGAGAGAGAGAGCATGCCAAGACAGAACAGAAAGGATGGAATTCGTCTGTTCGTGTTAGTGTGCGTACGTATGTGCTTGCGTCAAGGTTGTCTTAGATTGCCTACATGTGTGTGTTTATTCGTGTGCATGTGCAGTTCCTTGTTTTTTTAATGTTATACATGTACATGTACAAAGTAACACAGAAACTAGGAAATTAATAAATGAAGGGGGGCTGGGGGTGGATGTAAATACACACATGCATGCACACACACACACACACATCCATCTATCTATATGATAGATAGATAGATAGAAAGAGAGGAATATAGAGAGGGATAGGAGTAGTATTAAATGCAATTTATTATTTTTCTTTAAAACTCTACCTCCTGTGGTTATCATAGTACATGTCATCATCATCATCCGGTGCCTTGTACATATACCTACCACTAAAAGCAACAAAAGTAACTAGATCGAAGTGGAAAAGTTTAATGACTGACCACTTCTCCTCATGTTTTGCCAATCTACATGCCTTATTTCTCACACACCAATCGATGCAGAATTCAAAATAGCGACATTTCTGCGCCGTTTGGCTTCTAGTTTATGTCAAGGCTGGGAGATGCCGAGCTGATAAACTGTCGTTGTCTCTTACACACACATCCCATACTCATAAGCAATGCAAAATGCTGGCGATAGCAGCGGATTGGCAATTTTCCAGGAAGGAAAATGGAAAATGAATAGATTGCAAATTGGTCGGTCTGAGAGAAAGCTAGGTCGATGTTGGATTTTTGAGGCTCCAAAGACACTTGGAATGTTAAAAGAAGGCAAAGGTTTTGAAGTTTGCGGAAAAACCCCCCGTAGACCTTCACTTTGAGGTGGCAGATGATGAATCGATAGAGGAAGTCCTAACTGCAACTCCTTTACTGCAGTATCCTATTCTTTGCTCTGCAGTCAAGGGTGGAGACACACACTGTATTTTGATACATACACTACTAGATAGGGAAATGATTGTGTGCAAGTAGGAGATCTATGTATGACCCAGTGATTTACAATAAAGAACAAGGAAGGGGTAAAAGTCATATTCGATTCTCCGAAATAAATATCATGCACGTGCATCTGAGCCTAGATGATCGTGTTATTTTGCTTGTAATATAGATAGGAAAGAAAAGCAAAATCGAGCCTGGAGAAATTCAGTGTTTGGACGCCCGAGAGGTTATGCCTTCCCAGACATCACGTCAAATAGCGGACATGGCATCAGGAATGACAATATTTATTCCTTGTCCAACGGCCAGCGCCAACGGCCGTGTTCCTAATCATGGCCGCACAGATAAGGGCAGTGTTGACACTCTTCCCGTCAATAATCAGTGTCCAGGCGTTGACCCCTCGGACCGCCACCCTCCCCCGAAATCTTCAACCTGTCGCATTTTGAGAACAGGGAGGCGGAGTTCCGGGATAAGACAAGGGTTGGACAGTGGTCAATGTTTCTTTTGTTGATAATAGAACTAAAGTTACTTTTTCACCGGACGATCATCAATGACTGGATAGAAATCTAAACTTAGCCAATTCTGTTCTCTTTAAACAAGGAAACATCTTTCATAACATTATGAACATTGTGACCTTTAAATTTATGGTGCAATTCTGGTTTAAGAACACATAAGATGGAATATATTATGGTTTGATTTTGCACTTGTAAACATCTATTAATGTGGTAGGATTTCAACGAAGAAGGCAGTGTTCAGGGAACAATCGGTGAAAACTCTCTCGGCCTACTTTGCTTCCATTTTCTTGTTTCATGTAATTCGAGTTTCACAAAACTGTGACAGCAAAAAAAATGGCAAAATCTTCTTATCTGTCATGAGGGACATTCTGCAAAGACGTCCATTTCGTGTCAACTGCTAAGATGACAGTTAGACGTGTCATAAGATCATTCACGTGTTATTTTCCAGTTGATTATAACGTTCTCAGAGTTGCCAATTCGTGTACTGAATGTCTGTTTTAAATCCGAAAAAAAATATGTGAAATGAGAAAGGCAATGTGGTGCATTTTGAATAAGCGTCTCTAATTCTTAGTTCACATCTGAGATCGATATTAGCAAACAGAATAACGTCGTGATTGTGACGAGCGGTGGCACCCATTCTACTCCTGTTTCCTTGCTGTTGTTTCCCTGTCATCATTTTCCTTGCTGTATATAGTGTAAAAAATTTGCATTTTTTTTTGGTACGGTTTTAGAAAAACAGAGTGAATTCCTAACAAGCTTGAGCATCAGATCGAAAGAGAAATAAATAAGATCCAAGTTCAGTTGAAAATTTAATCTGATGACAGTGTATTTCTCTCTCTCTTCTCTCTCTCTCTCTCTCTCTCTCTCTCTCTCTCTCTCTCTCTCTCTCACTCTCTCGCTCTCTCTCTCTCTCTCTCTATCTCTCTCTCTCTCTATATATATATATATCTCTCTCTCCTTTTCCTCTTTCTCTATCTATCTATCAATCTATCTATTTATCCATCTATCTATATATCCATCTATCTATCTATCTATCTATCTATTTATCTATCTATCTATCTATCTATCTATCTATCTATCTATCTATCTATCTATCTATCTATCTATCTATCTATCTATCTATTTTTATAAGCGCTTGTGTGTTGAGTGTTGTGTGTGTGTGTGTGTGTGTGTTTGTGTATGTGTGTGTGTGTGTGTCTGTATGTCTTTGCAAACGTATGTGTCTATGTGTATGTATGTATGTGTGTGTGTGGGGGGGGGGGGGGGAGGTGCTGCCATCGCTGTATGAAGACTCAATCTGACTTTAATGTCGTGTGTATAACTGCTCATGGAATCTAGTGTCAAAGTGATGACAATATAGAACGTAAGCCAAACTGAATGTGAAGATAAGACAGATCACGAGAACGGCTTCCCCCTCTGAGTGACATGCGGCCAGCTTACTCACACGTCAGACAACGCTCGCTTCGCTCTTATTAGTATCATTATGAGATAGGTGTAAGAGAAAATAATCTCAGCTTCCTTCATCTCTCTCTCTCTCTCTCTCTCTCTCTCTCTCTCTCTCTCTCTCTCTCTCTCTCTCTCTCTCTCTCTCTCTCTCTCTCTCTCTCTCTCTCTGGCCAAATTAGCACAAGGCGCTAGTAAGCTCCAGCATTAATACATACAGTTTTTGGATCAATTTCTTTCATATTTCATCTTCATGTTCCAAACCAGCCAAATAACATTTTTTTCCTTTCGAAATGTAAATTTCTTTCCGGCTTTACGACGGAAGGGAACTTTTCTTATGGCATGACTTAACTTTGGACATTTTAAAAATGTGTTTTCCCTTGGGATTGCTTTCTTTACCTCTCAATGTCAACAAGGATGGATATAGCAAAAGACTAAAAGTTGTAAAAAGTTGGAGTACATTTTGCTGAAATAGTAAACGTAAAATTACAGTAAATAATGTCATATGGGTGTTTATATCTGACGAATCGTAAGTAGACACCAAAAAGGGGGAAAAGAGAAAGAGAAATGTGATACTTTTCTTCCAAGAACAGAAGAATTGTTCAAATTACATGAATTAAATCGAGTGTCGATCAGGCTTCAGTGCAGATGAGGGACTCTGCATTTCGTAACCAAGAAAGAACAAGTAATGGTCTTATGAACTAACCAGGAAGCATTCCCAGAAATGACAGATGGTTTTTATGGTTTTTGTTTACGATTGAGGGTTTTTGGGTTGTTGTTTTTTTCTTACGTCTATGATCCCGCAAAACGGACCCTATTGATTGAGTATTACGAGTAAACTGCCAGTCGATAGGAAATATAAGGACAGAAATATAAATTGCGGAATACCCTCACGTGCATCCTTTATGTTTCACACAATTGTGAACAGTTTTACACTGTAATATGTTTAGTTCTTATCTCTGTGTCCTCGTCAGAGCACCAGATTAATGACATCGCTCGAAAGGCCTTCTTCGATGCCAGAGATGGTCGTTTAGATGATTGCATGTTGTAGTGAGTCCGACAATAGCCCTGTCTGTCTGGGACCTGGGGCTATAGGCTGAGACGAGGGATGTGTAGAAATTGCGTTGAAGGTCTAAGAAAGAGTAAAAACATATTTTGATTTCCAACATCCCCCTAGTTTGAGGTGATATAAGGTTGAAAGAGACGGGGAATGGAGAGGGATTTTTTGAATTGTTCTTCTTCTCATCATTGCATCATTACCACCATCATAATCATCCTAATCATAATCAGTACTATTATATTATATTATTAATTTTCGTAGTAGTCGTAGTAGTCGTAGTAGTATTAGTAGTAGTAGTAGTAGTAGTAGTAGTAGTAGTAGTAGTAGTAGTAGTAGTAGCAGCAGCAGTGGTGTATTAAAATTTGTGGATGGTGATAGTGAGGTGGGGGCGCATTTGGTAAAGGTACTGTGTTGTTTTTATCATTTCTGAATTATTCACATAAAAACGTGTCTTTATATCAAATCCAAAGTTTCAAAGGTCGGTTAGAAAGAGTTCTCTTTAAAATGTTTTAATAGTTAAACGTCTATAATTTTTTAACCCGATACAGGCAAGATACATACCATCTGTTAGACATACCGAGGGCAACATTAATAATGAATGACCTTAACTTTTACCTCAACATGCGTCACGCCACACTATTTGGCGAAGTCAATCCGCACAGAGTGTAATTTCAACTCAACCGTTAGTAATATGGCGGCAGGAGATCTCTCAACTTTGATATTGCAACGGCATGTCATGAAGCTTTACAGTTCAGTTGCTGCGGAAGCTTTTTTTTTCCTTCTGTATACATTTACTTTTACACGATATGGAGGCCATCTTCAAATACACACTTTGCTGTCTGCTGTCGCAGGCGAAGGCCCGTTCAATTGAGAAGACGCAGGGCAGGCCAAACGTCTTCCTTCACGTCATGATGTTTCTGAAGGTCTGAAGGACGTGCTGAGCTGTCTGGTCGCTTCTTTGTTGGGGTATTATATGTGAGGCAGCGTGGTGAAAAAAGGTGCTCGTCATAATAATGGAATGGAAGAAGCCAGCATTTGTCCACCGGTTTGGCAATTTACCATTTTGTTTGGCTCAACATGTGTTGTGTCAATTTAAAACACATTTCTGTGTAGATGTTATTGAAAAACGTTGATTAAAGGTTAGAAAAAACAGTAGATTTCAGTATCCAAGGATTCTCAAGCTATGGAATTCACCAAACTTTGGCGGCCATTTTTACCTCTGAAACCGGGAGACCTCTACCTCCTCCAATCCGAAACTTCTCGACTTTATTTCGTGGTAGATACATGCAGATATATTTTCATCGAAAGCAAAAAAAAAAACCCATCTTGAAGATGGTATCAATAACTCCACGTGCCCAAAATTGACGATCTCCTGATGCCAACATGTCACACATAATGACTGGATTAATCTTAAGCGTTTGTGCAAGTGGAACTTCACTCGGTGCTTGTTTGTTTCAGTAGGAGTTTTGCGGCACATGCAACACAATAAATAATTAGTTTGTATAGGTGCTGAAGGTTAGAAGTATTACAAGAGAGTAATAAGCACAAAAAGGAGAAGATCTAAAAACAATAATATGTTTATAGGAAAAAAAAACCCAGGAGAAAACCACACCAGAGCATCCGCCAACTACACACCTCGGTTATGCCCCGTCTTTGTGATGAAAATTAACACCTTCTCCTGTCGAAGTGATGTGTTGTTAGTTTCTCCATGTCGTAATGGCCTGTTTTCGGCCTTAATTATGGGTTGTATCTCATAATAGCTCACCCTGGTAGCAGTGACAACCAGCCTGTACTGTCGCATTTTTAGAGATGTCATAGTGTTTCGCATCCACAAACAATGAATTCTGGTGCACCTGACCTTTGCCATAGCCTGAAGGAATAGTGATTATTTTCCTCTAGGGGGACTAATGCAGCCTTTTAATTTGAAACGAATTAGGAAATGAAAAGCCTATCAATTATTACTTTTCTTTTGGTAATCGCAGTAATATTGTTCTTGAAAATAACAAAACTGTAATACACAAACCCTCCCTTAAGCTAACAGGTAAAATATATCATATTCACATAAAGCAAAGGCTCATAATGTATTTTTACGAATAATTCAAGTTGCACGCAACCGGATAAAATATTGCAGCAAGGGGGGAATCTGGCCCGCAGGCTATAGGTTAGGGACGTCCTGCTCTGGACTGCATTTCGTCCTGCCCGAAGCTCTGTCAAAGCTGTTGCGAGACAGCGTCTTAGAATTTGGCTTGAGTAAAGAAGCCAGCCATAAGAGATAACAGATACTTGCCTCGGGGTTTATAGAACGAGGTACAGATTGAAAAATAATGAAATTCAATTTTGTCCCAAGCCTTTAGGCCAAGGGCAATGTCTGTTCTCAACTTTTCCCCATTCACTTTTACGTCTCCACCTCTTCACTTCTTGGCGTTATTCACTCCACCCACTCTCTCTTTCTCTTTTGTTTTATTTTCTTTCTCTCTCTACTTCTATCTGCCCCGTCTCCCCCCCTCTCTCTCTCTCTCTCTCT
>NW_004797309.1:1227252-1230821 GCF_000002075.1 Aplysia californica | reverse complement strand
AGAGAGAGAGAGAGAGAGAGAGAGAGAGAGAGAAAGAGGGAAGCAGACAGACAGACTGGAAGGCAGATAGACGGACAGAAGAGGAGATTATTCATTCCAGATTGTTAGAGAGGAGGTTCAAGAGGTCTGTGCTGAAAAAACGTTACAGGGACACATTCTCCGATCATTCGCATGGTGCCATGACCGTCGTGATCGTCAGTCAGCTCAACATTGAGCTTTTATTTCACTTTTATTTTATTTTTTCAATCTGACCAACGGGCCCGTCTGGAAGAAGAAAAGCCGTTAAGCTGTGTCGACTTTAAATTCAAACGTACCTTATATTTAGTGATCAGATCATTTAATATATTATGAAGAACAGACAAATTAGGACGTCTTCGAGTATAAAGTTATTTTTAACGCCTTGGAGTCGTTTTGTACCCCGCGGGTTGTATTCTTCACAAGTTAGAATACTTCTAATGCGAAAATCTCTTTGAAACTTTCAGTAGTTCTGTATAAAATCATTTTGACAGACTGCTGTGCAAAGCGTACGGATCGGATTAAAGAATAAATTTCCAGTTTGGAAAGTGATGGCACAGAGTTCCCCATGTTGTATGACACGATAGTAAAACAGGACGAACGGACAGGGTTAAAATGAGTAGTTTCATTACATCATTTTCCCCCTCAGGAACAAACATCAAGCAATGGTTCTAAATGGACTGCTGTGCACTGAGATATCTTTACATTTCAAATTCACTTTATCCCCTTTTATCTTCAAACCCTCATTATATGTAAGATACCCTAAGAACAATACTTTGGACTGTCAGGCCTGGGCTCTTTTTAAAGTCATACGTAATTCATCTGGATACGCTTTATGGACATCGCTAAAACAATGCAGGTACCTTTGTTAGTAAAGATTTCATAATTTTCCCATTGTTTCCAGTGTTAAACTTTTTCCTTCACTCCCTTACTCGATACCCAGCAAGTATGCTATTAGAAAAGATATAGTATCCCCCCCCACCCCATCTGCTACCATTCTTTTTGTACCCTGCCCTCAGGTACTCTCATCCCATAAAATGAAAGGAAAAGGTAATGTAGTTTTGTATACCCACATGAAAAATCAAAAAAAGTCCGATAGTCGATTTCTGGAAAAATTCCAGGTCCTCATATTTTTCCCGAATTCCATGTTATTCCTGATGTTCCTTTGTTGGTATATCGCAATGCACTCCGAATAAGTTTAGATAAATAACATTCCCAACTGCCTAAGTGATTGGTTTTTCACGCCATGTATCTATAGGGCGAGCAACTCAAGTTTTACAAAGTTTTGGTCTTTTTTTTTCTTTCTTTTCTTTTTGTTTGTTTTTTTGTTTTGTTCTTTGACTATTTTTATTAAGGGGTTCGGTTCTGGGGCAGTCATTTGGTTGCACAATAAGAACACGTAAAGGGAAAATAAATGTGGAAGCGTTATCTCCCCGTTCTGTTTTCGGGTTCTCCGATATGTCATCTTAATTCGATGTTTAACAAGATGGCTGAAGAACAGCTCTCTTAAAAAAAAATGCTGTCTATGTCTTATATTTTTTGTGGTCTTATAATATGAAGCTTTCATAACATAATGAAAACGATGCCCTGGTTTAATCTTCCCGGGATGATTTTTTGAAGACATGTTTTTTTTAAATCGACCTAATTGGATTCATGTGTTCAACTGTAACATAAAAATATCACCGGTTTTCAATTGTAGAGAAACTTTTCTGTTGTTGACATTTTGTACAAAACAGAATCGTTTTACCCTGTAATGTTTTTCTGAATCGTCAGACGTTTAAGCAAATGGAAAATATTAACAGAGCCATAAAGCTGTTTCCTCTTACAATGACAACGTCTGTAAAAAGTCACTGTTGTATACATTCTTTTAAAAATTGGTAATGACGAATTTCTAGAACAGACAAATGGAGAACTTTTTAAATTGAATGTTCAAAAACCATGAATGAAACAAACGTCAAGTCCAGTATATACAATGATGGCAATTGTCCCATCAACGACGTTTACAATCTGTCGGGATGACAGAGCATCATGTTCAAAATCAAAATCTTCCGCGCCGCTTTGAAAATCTACCCGACAACACTCAAGTCATCTAAGCATCGATCGCGTTCAGAAAGTAGCTTATTACGACCACCTCCGCCCACGCAACTAGACAGTCGTTGTTTCATTATAATGCCAAATCCCGAGCAATCTTCTTCTTTTTTTTCAGACAGAGCTGATAAAAAGGGGAGTTTGGCTATTAGAAGCTTCCTTTGACAGGAGTTAATAACCAGAGTGTGAGCGGCTCTTCAAGAGTTGGGCACGATCTCGGGTGTTTGAGTCAACATTTTCCCAAGATTTACTCTCGGTCTGAACGGCCGAGATAGTCGGTGGGCCTAGGTTTGGCCAAGGATTGCAGCCAATTAGATCACGTCTCGGTTTTAAGCTAGAGTTTGTCACTTTTTGAGCCCTCTTCCATACTATCGCCCTTGACATTTTAATGTTGATTTGTCCTTGGTCAAAGATTTGTTGGATACACTGTTGGGTCGAGAGCACGGCGTGGGGTTTACAGAGATCTGCTGTTTGGAAAGGATTAATGATAATGGACGAGAGTGGGCAACATTGGCAGTACATAACCCGAGGCAGGCACATTTCAACCTGGGGCTTATTTACTGTGATGAGTAAACATTTTCGCTGTGAACAAAATGCTCGGGACAAGGGTAAAAGAAATTTGAGATAATACTTGCTGAAGTTTGTTTTTTCTATTACATGTCTGGAACAATAACGTCAGAGAGCCGGGGAATGTAATATTGCAGAAACGTTTTACCTTGTTGATGACGTAAATAAGTCGGAGCTGTATTTGTGTAATATGTGAACTTATACAGTCTATGGCAAAGGGCCAAAAACACCACCTAAATGTGTATCCCTCATTTCGTAATACTGCAAACAAAGTGATTTACAATTGAGAAGTTGTATCATATTTTAGACCTTAATGCTAAAACATTGCTCTTAAAAATTGTAATGCCATACGTAAGAGAGAGGATCGCGCTGACAAAAACAAATAATTTCACAGCCATTCTTTTAATCTTCTCACCGAGCTCAGACTTTTCGCAATACATACAAAATCACAGCATAATATACAGAACAGATCGATGCAAACGAAACCTTAGCGGAGGAACAAAGGAAGAAGACCACGAAGAGATACAGACAGATAAAGAGAGAGAAAGAGCTCATCCACAATATTGTTGCTTCGAATATTTCCGATCAGGGCTTTTCTTGGTCCTCATTTCCATACCTTTCCATTTATGAGCAGGAGGCATCCGTTGACAAATTTATTCTGGTGCGAGCGTTTAGTTATCTCTGTGTCTATGACCTTGTCTGTTCGCTTCGATGTTTGTATCTTTTTATATTATTTCTCTTATTTCACATAGGCACAGATTGAGGCGGGGTAGCGGGGAGGAGAGGTATATCCCAAACACACAGACGCACACACACACACACACACACACACACACACACACACACACCCACACACATACACACACACTCACAAATACCCGCACACACACACTCGCACA
>NW_004797309.1:1220261-1227108 GCF_000002075.1 Aplysia californica | reverse complement strand
AGAGAGAGAGAGAGAGAGAGAGAGAGCGTAAACAGATAGACATACCAATGAAAGGAGAGACAAAAGGAAAGAGGGAGAAAGAGGTGAAAATCCGTGGTAAAATATAAAAATGAGAAGAGAAGCAGAAAGGGAAGTAAATTACATGATCAAAAACACGTATCTGGAAGAGCTATCCGTTTAAATGAACTCAATGACTCGGTTTTTTGTTCGCAGAACGGGTAATGACGTGATGTCTATTATTTATAACGTTGTTTTCTATAAATTGAGACATTTTCCTTTCGCTGAAATACAATTCAATCTGACAACATGGAGGCTGCCCGATTAACATTTGGCCCTCCCATCTCTCCTCCTGCTTCTAAAGGCACGAAAACACTTTGCAGAAAAACTTTCCGATTTTGCAGGATGGTCATAAAAACCAGCGTTCATGTATCGATTTCTACCCGATTCTTCTACATTGTCTGGGTAATGGCGTGCAGCAATCCCGGCGAGATTTCTCTGTTGTCTAAACGTTATCAAATCGTTTGAAGTCAAACATGTTTATTTTCCTAATCACATTTAATTCGGCTCTGATTCAGCCAGTCTGGATACCACCCCGGAACAAACTGAGGTTAGAATCTTGTCAACGCAAGCACGAACCGCTGGGTCCCATTAAGTCGTGAGACTAAAATGCAACGTAGATAGCTGCAGTCTGTTACGACTTTTCGACTCCGCGCTAGAGTCACACTGAGTTGGGATGGATTGTTCTAGAACCCATTGTAAGGAATAGAGAGATTATGACAAGTCATTTTGTTGTGTTATATCACAATGGCCGTAATCAGTGGCATAGATTCTTCACTCCCAGAGCCAGAATTTTGCCATTGCTAACTTATTTTAATTTAATTATTAATTCCTTGCTCTGTCTGGTTGAATGAAACAAATCAGAGGTAATGTAACTAGATAAGCACATAAGGCTGTAAGTGGCGCCGACTGTTCAGGCTATTATGTTTCTTGGTTGATAGCAATTTTGTTGAATCAGAATCGATCTCCCAACAGCTTTTCGAGTTAGCTTCACAATCAACACCAGATTCGTGAAATGATTGCCAAGGTAGCTCGATGTCGTACGGACAAGATAGATAGTTTTTAGTTGGCAGTAACTATAGCAATTGCTTTGTTCCCACATTTGAGAATTTCAGCAAAAGGAAGTTCTAATATGAAGTGTGTCTGTATCTTTTCTCTTTCTTTGTGAAATGTCCCTCATCCCCGAAGCTAATTTCATCGACAGAGAACTAAGAAACCTCTTCGAAATAATCTTTATTGCAGCTTGTATAATATCTCGTCCTCTAATCAGGTTAATCCATTAGGCGAGCAATTTTAATGGATTGAAGTCGTTAGCAGAGTGTTGTTGGCAAAGTCATTGCCGGAAAATAAGTTCGTCTGATTCAAGTTAACGTAATGATCAAATGATGCTTTTGATGGAAACAGAAGGGCGACCGTGTGAGTATGTGACAAGCTATGTATGTGTGTGTGTGTGTGTGTGTGTGTGTGTGTGTGTGTGTGTGTGTGTGTGTGTGTGTGTGTGTGAGAGAGAGAGAGAGAGAGAGAGAGAGAAAGATTTAAGAGAGAGGGAGAGAGAGATAGAGAGAGAGAACAAGAGAGTGAGAAAGTATGCCTGTTTGTCTGTGTGTCTGTCTCTCTCTCTCTTTCTCTCTCTCTCGCCCCCCCCCCTCTCTCTCTCTCTTTCTCTCTCTCTCTCTCTCTCTCTCTCTCTCTCTCTCTCTCTCTCTCTCTCTCTCCTAAATGAACTCTATGACTCTATAATATTTAAAACATACACATACACAAACACACATACAAAGACACACACAAACACACATATACACACAGGCATAAAAACACACACACACATAAACACTCACACCCATTAACACACACACACACACACACAAACACACACGTACACACACACACACACATACACACACACACACACACACACACACATACACACACATACACACACACACTAAGCAAAAAGGATAGGAAAGTGAAGTGCGAACACATTATTACCGCGAGGTCTGTCAGGTCACTCGTTCCCGCCTGGTAGTCTCAGGCACCGGAAGACATACCGCGGAGTTGAAATTGCCACTCTGGCTAAGAAAGAAAAACACAAGACACAGAAAGGATGCCCATCTGCCCATACCCCACTATCTCAAAAAAGGGGACTTTTTGGTTTCTCACAGAAGACATGGTTATTTAGCCACAGAAGACCGAAAGGGTGTTAAACAGAATGGTTATAGTTTTTGCGCAGATATCTTTCTAAGACACGTCAACGTTGGAGGTGGGGGCAATAGAGAGAGAGAGAGAGAGAGAGAGAGAGAGAGAGAGAGAGAGAGAGAGAGGGGGGGGGAAGAGACAGACAGACAGACAGATAGACAGACAGACAGACAGACAGACAGACGCACAGATAGACAGACAGACAGACAGACAGAGAGACAGACTGACAGACAGCGGTTGTTATCAAAACCAACTCGCAGGCAAGCAAGCAAGATCCAACACCTATCGCTTCTTTCGCTACACCGGGTTTATACTCGGCCCCGTAGCTCCATTGACCAACAACATTACCCGCCACTTTTGCCCTCCACTACCAGCTCATCAGTAGGTGTGGGCTTCCCACAATTGATTGTTTCCCCTAGGGGTTTGTCACGGCTTTACTGATAGGCACACAGCCAGAGGTCAGTCGCCTGTCCAATGACTCCACAACGTCTTGAGGGCCTGGGGTCCCGATGGGGCCTAAGGGTCCCCAGCACAGCGCAGTCGGCCTCCTACACTACGCCTCTCACGCCAAGCAGTGTAAGATTACCCCGAGTCATGATGGATGACTCTTTAGGTCGTTGGCAGCAGAAAAGAGGACAGGGTAGAAACAGCTTCTAAGACGATACCGGCTGGAATTACAGCTTGTTTTTTCTTTCCTTAACGAGCAGCCTCTGCTCTAATTTGTTCAACTCAACAGGTTGCTTTGTACAAGTTCTATATTGACATTCGTGCCATCCTTCTTTCTGCAATTCAAAATTACAATTGCAAAAGGACTTACTCCGTCAGTATTTACATCATTTCTTTAAAATAAGCGTGTTTGAACGTATCTGGCTCAAACGGGCTTTCCAAGCTATGCTCTTTAAAGTTAATTGTCATAGACATTAATTCTGTCGTCTGATAAATACTGTAGGTTTACAATCTTGATCTGCCGACAGAAAATCGGAGTCTTATATCCGAGTGCGGTGGAGTTACTTTTCTACTTGTTCCAAGAATATTCCCTCACATATTGGTCTACTAAATTTCCATCGAAAGTTGTCCCCTCTGAATGCCCCACATTGAGTCCAGAAAAGTGCATATACAACGGAGAAAAACCCACCTCAGCAACAATAGTTTTGTTTAAGCATCTTTGACTGCTTATTGTCTTTGTTTTGCTGTTGTTTTCTCGATAACCTTTAACGTTTTTGTAAAACCAAACAAGCAAGCAGACAAGGTTATTATATCGACTGCTTGAACAGGACAAGACTTGTACGATGAGTAATTCTTACGACTCAGCGTTTTGTTGAACAATTGTTATTGATCATGTGTAACTTCCCTGAATGTCAAAACCAAAACGTCAGCGTGTGGCGTCTTAACCTTTAAACATGGAGTCAAAACGGATAGCTACAGCACCTAACTTCTCCTTTTTGGCGACCGGTCAAGGCCCCCCTGAAAGAGAATAAGAAACCTCAGTGAGTGGGAGAGTCGAAAAGTGGAAGAATGGAAGAATGGAAGAATGGAAGAGCCCCTTGGGCGATCTGTGCAAGGCGGGCAAAGTAGTTATTTTTTTGCGTCCATGAATAGTTTGAAACAAGCTATCTATGGGTTTTTTTTTTTAGTAATCTAGTTTTCGGTAAAGTAACTGGAAGTAGGTCAATTGAGAGGTGGGCGGGAGTGGGATACAGGACCATGTTTTTCTTCAATTGGCATTTAGAATAAGCATCCGTCACGGAAAGAGTGGTAGTTTAAAAATGTAGAACGCAAAAGAAAAATGTAAAAGAACACAAAGAAAAACAAAACAAGCGTGGTAACGTAAACAATATTTCTACAAAACAAATCAAAACAAAAACAAACCCAAGAACAACAGGTGAAACAACAACGAAATACGTAAAACAATTGATTAAAAAGGGTAGGAGGGATAATAATTATCAGAAAATGGAAAAAGGTGGGTCATCTGTAAAACCACATACCGTTTTCCACATCAGCACTATGAAGCTTCATTGATTTTAGGGCAGGGGGCGGGTAATTGTAGATGTTTCCGTATTCTTGGAACCAATAACTAGGAAGCGGTAAATACGAAAATATCACAAAGGACAAATATAAAGGA
The DNA here is from genome assembly GCF_000002075.1 of Aplysia californica. Classification (NCBI taxonomy): domain Eukaryota; kingdom Metazoa; phylum Mollusca; class Gastropoda; order Aplysiida; family Aplysiidae; genus Aplysia; species Aplysia californica. The sequence continues at coordinate 1,222,733 of NW_004797309.1, read as the reverse complement.
AAACATGGCTGGACTAACTTTGACAAAGAAAAAAACCCAAAAACAACTATTCTTTGATAAGACGACATCTATCTGAGAGTGGAGTTACGGGGTATTTTAAAACTTACCCATCAATTTATTTTCTTTTAAATTATTACGCCTTCCCTAAAACTAAGAAGATACAATAATCTATGTTATTGTGAAGATATTATTAGAACATTAAAGGTCAAAGGTTTTGTGTTACGTCTTTGCTAAACATTTAGTTCATACGAATTCAAAACACTGACACTATTTTGGAGCTTGATATGGCTGCACATGTATTACATTCTTCTTCATTTTCTTTTTTCTTTTTCTTCTAATCATGATAAAAAAAAAGAGGTGTCCGTTAGTGTATGAGACACAAATACATATTTCTAAACCAGATCGTGACTCGTTTATCAGGAGGGTACTTTATTCTTTACTACACCCTATATTATTATTATAGACATATTGGCACATAAATAGAGGTGAATAAAAGGCATAGAGCGTACGTTGATTTTTAAAAAAATATTCGCATATGCATGGAAACCACCAGACGAGTGAATGTACAGTACAGACTAGAAAAAAAAATCACGACTTTCTGTATTCCTCTTCAACTTCTGAGCTCTGAGCTAAATGTCCCCGTTTTCGCTCGTCATAGGCGCCCCAAACACTTTCACCCCCAAGTTTGAAGTAGCACTTCAAAGTCCTCCCTTAGCACCCGTCTGTGGCCACTCGACGCTGTCTCACATGTTTATTGATGAGCGCTGGACGTGGTAGGGTCGCTCACCCGACTCACCTTCCTTGACACGTCCATTTCCCAGTGACAACTCTTGTCTTCGAGACGGGAACGGGGAATGTCTTGTCGCTGATAATATCGCCGACCACGCTCTCGTTAACAGCCGGTCTCCCGACATATTGTTGGAGGGTTTGGAGGTTGGTATAAAGGGCGGGGATGAGGGTGGGTGTGTTTGAGACGGAGTTGGGGGAGTATGTCAGCTTTGTAACCCTTACGCGTGTATGTGCCTGCGTTTATTTAAGTATGTGTATACGTATTTGTGTGGGTTTATCTGTGTGTGTGTTTGTGTGTTTGACAGCGTGTTACTTTTTGTGTGTGTGTGTGTGTGTTTTTGTGTTTCTCTGCGTGTGTGGAGGGGGGAGGGGGAGGGGGAATTTAAAATTACCCATCATTTTTAGGTATATTATAACGCCTTCACAAGAACATTCAGTGTGACGTGTGTGTGTGTGTGTGTGTGTGTGTGTGTGTGTGTGTATGTGTGTGTGAATATGTGTGTGTGTATGTTTGTATGTGTGTCTTTGTGTGGGGGGGGGGGGGTGTGCGTGCGTGTGAGAGAGAGAAAGTCTGCATGTGTCAGCTCGTATATTTCTAAGGCGTATAAATTACGAGTGTCTTATTGACAGGAAAGAGTGGAGGCGAGAGAGGTATAGAGAGACAGAGACAGAGGTACACACACACACACACACACACACACACACACACACACAGAGAGAGAGAGAGAGAGAGAGAGAGAGAGAGAGAGAGAGAGAGAGAGAGAGAGAGAGAGAGTTAGAGACAGACAGGGAGAGAGACAGAGACAGAGACAGGGACAGTCAGTTTAAAAAACAACAATAACAAAATAAGAAGAAAAAAGAGAAGGAGTAGATTTTGTAAGAAGTAGTGTTTTTTTCTGATAGCCTCTATTCGTTGTAAAGGGTATACCGGAATACGAATGTAAATGAGTGGCATCTATAAGCGCAATGGAGTATGTGTGCGAGTATGTTCGTTTGGATCAGTTCTAATTTGCATGTATGCATTTTTGACCGAATCTTCGAGTGTGTCTGGAACTTATGTGTCAATGACGGGTACAGTCAAAGAAGGTTTCATAAAATTGAAATCTCTTTTTATTTCTGAACTTAAACTTCAATGAAGAGGCATTGCATATTGATAATAAAAATAATTGCATATATATAGCGCATATCCATGCTCAAGAGCATGCTTTATGCGCTTTACAACTATTATTACCCCAGCAGACCCTCTGAGAAAACTCAGTAACATTTTCGGCTTCCGTGGAAGCATACAGTGCAAGCTGCCGATTTCACGAGCTCAAACACTATCAAACTGACAAGATCGTTCACTGTCAATAGCCGGGTACCGATTTCCACCTGGGTGAAGCGAGGAAGATTTGTGCAAACTGCCTTTACTATTACTAATAGTATTATCAATAATGACGGTGATAATGATGATTATAATATTAAAATGATATCATTTACAACAAAAATGTAATAACAATACGTCCGATAATTTGATTAATGATTTTGATACTTTCACGTTGATCTGGCCTTCTGTGTGATACTACACACAGAAGAAAATGTCCCTAAAAACGGAGATTTGATATATAGATGACTATGTGTAGTTCTGTGTCTCTCCGTCTCTGTTTCTGCCCCTCCCCCCCGCCATCTCTCTCTCTCTCTCTC
>NW_004797309.1:1218809-1220161 GCF_000002075.1 Aplysia californica | reverse complement strand
TGGAAGCAGTGGATAAAGAGGAAGAGAGATGAAGAGAGACAGAGAGAGGGAAAGATAGAGATAGAGAGAAAAACTGACAGAGAGAGAGGCACAGATAGAGAGGGATAGAGAGAGAGAGACAAGAGAGAGAGAGAGAGAGAGAGAGAGAGAGAGAGAGAGAGAGAGAAAGAGAGAGAGGAGAGGGGGACAGAGGAGAGAGGGGAGAGGGTATTAAAAGAAGCCTTTAACCAAAGTAATGTCATAAGCTGCGAGAAGGAAACGACCGACAGGCGTCGTCGGGTATCTCTTCTTCTATCTATTATTTCTCTTGATCAAAAAGGCTGGAATTTCTACCACCTTAATAAGCGTGACCTTGTTCATTTCCATAGACTTGCATGCAGTCTCAGACCGCGTACCGTTATGGCTCCCATTCCTTTTTTTTCCTTCCTTTTTTTTCTTCCTTCTTTTTCTCCCGCTTCTTTCTGAACAAACGAATGTCAGTATCCCATTTCTCGGTTACGTTAAACTATGTATACTATGCCCTAAAGGAAAGTCTTCGCTGTTGACTTGTAGCCGTACTTTCGCTCCCTCCCCCTACATCCTTCTCTATCTCTCTTTCTCTCCATCCCCCTCTCTCACTCTCTCTCTTTCTCTCTACTTTTCTCTTTCTCTCTCACTCTCTTTCTTTCTTTCTATTTCTCTCTCTTTCTCCACCCCCAACACACACACACACAAACACACGCACACACACACAAACTCTCTATCTCTGTTTCTCTTTCTCTGTCTTCGTCTCTCTCTCTCTCTCTGTTTCTCTCCCCCCCTCTCTCTCTCTCTCTGTGTGTGTGTGTGTGTGTGTGTGTGTGTGTGTGTGTGTGTGTGTGTGTGTGCTTCATCGAAATAGCCATTGGTATGATCATTATGATAACACATTTTCAAAAGGTGAAATCAAAATTTGTTAACTTAATCCACTTTTAATTTAAAAGTGAAGACACCAGATGTTCAATACCAAGTCAGTTAATCACTCTCCAAACCATCTTCAATACATTAGTTGTCGGTTTAAACATGTACTTGACTTGACATCATTGAATAGAGCATCTGTTACTGATGAAACGTCAAATCAGTATTCAATATAAACCAAGCATGCTTGACAACCTAATGGGCCAAGTTTTCTTCCACTTTATAAACATCGATCTGCACAGATTTTTAGTTCAGAAAGTAAATTAAAAAGGCTCTGAGTTTTAAGAAAAAAGGCTTAGATATGACTCAGTGGCTCGATTCCGAAACTTTAAGTTAAAAAAAAACGTGTCGGCTGTGATTAGTGAGAGAGGTGAGAAGAGAAGGGGGAAAAGAGGATGATAGGGAGTTGGAGAGAG
>NW_004797309.1:1214541-1217697 GCF_000002075.1 Aplysia californica | reverse complement strand
ATAGATAAATAGATAGATAGATAAATAGATAGATAGATAGATAGATAGATAGATAGATAGATAGATAGATAGATAGAGAGGTACAAACAGACCAATCAATACATAGAAGCTGGTTGAACTCCTCGTAGACACAAGGCGTTATACTCATTTTAGTAACTTTCGAAAAAGGGATTAGCCAAATTCGTCTTAACCATTGCCAAGCACACCCGAGTTTCTTTTCTTTCAGAGGCTTCGTCTCAGGTCTCCGCGAAGTCTCTGTGCTCTAAGTATGGCGACGTTCCAAGAGGTTTAAGCTTGCTGTGATAACGCTATGCCAGTCTGTCCTCTGGCTGTCTATCAGTATGTCTTTTATCTGGTTCACGTTTTTACTTTCCGTCTCTTCTCTTTTGTTCTATCTTTCTCCCTCTTTCTCTCTTACACTCACTAGTATGTTCCACGTCTGTCTGCCTTTCTGTCTGTCTTCCCATTTTCTTTATCTTCTGTCTCAATCCCCCTCTTCCCTTCCCTTCCTTTCCTCTCTTTCTTTTTCTCGCTCAAGTGACATCAAGAAAAACAACAACAACAACGACGACGACAGTGAAAACGACAGTAACAACAGCATTTAACAACAATAACAGCTAAATGAGTGAACAGTAGCCACCTACCTGCACAAGAAGCGAGCACAAGGAGACTCAGTATGAGGTTTATCCCGTCGGCCATGATTGCGTACTTCCGGTTCCATTCATCTTGTCCCAAACATTCCAGTGAATTCTGGACATCCACTCAGTCAAATTCAGCGCCGAATTTAGCACCTGCGCAAGCCCTTATTCACTCAAAGCACGCGGTCAAGTAGGCCAGCTGAGCAAAGATGGAGCCCCGACTGTCTAAGCAAAGCAGTTCACTATCAGGAATTTCCTCACAATAGAACGTCCCAGCCTGGATTAGAGTGCTGGCAATAGCTGCTGCTGCTGTTTACAATTCTGAATTCTACCAGACAACGACTACTGTGAACAGTTAATCACCACTGTCTATTGAAACACTTCCACCAGAGTTATTTGCAGGGAATATCGACTCTACAATGCTCAATTTAGATGCTTGATATTATTTATGTGAAAGATCAGACAAAGCACAGACAAAGCGCTGTGTGTACCACTTTCAATAGGAGTAGTCAAGAAATTGGATTCTGCTGCTGTAATCAAAAGACGTGGCTTTCCATATTGAAATTCATATTACTCACTAGAGAGATCTTGGAACGAATTGAGTGGGAGCAAAAGGTGTTTTTTTTCTTAAATCATACGCAATCAAAAGAAAAGTTATTGCTGTCTTTGAGAAAATGTAAAATGTGATTCCAAATAATTGAAGAGTCAAAGTTAGAATACGATAAGTATCCAAATCAAAAGCTAGGTCACAATTGATATGCACGTGTATCCTTTGTTGTAAATTTTAGTAAATCCAATCAAAGAACAGTGACTTTGAATTATTGTCATCAGCTTGTTTTTCCTCCTTGAAATACCCAGCTTCTGGTTTGAACATGTGCGACAGGTCAAATGCTCTTTTTTCACCTGAAACAAGAGAAAAATAATCTGTGTCATTTGGGTGACAAGGAAAAGCAGTCATCTCGTCACATATGTTACACACAAAAAAAAGAAAGAAAACAAAAACAAAAACAAATTCAGCTTTCTGTCGTGTACTTGAAATGAGATGAGAGCCGACTATTGACGTTTCTAATAATGGCCGTTTAATTATGCTTTCATTCGGAAATATTGCGCTCAAGAACGAAATGCTTGCAGCTAAATGGATTTGAAAACAACAACAACAACAACAACAACAACAACAACAACAACAACAACAACAACAACAACATGCATATGAATGTATGTGAGTTTGTGAGTGAGTTAGTGAGTGCATGTGAGTGTGTGTGTGTGTGTGTGTGTGTGTGCGAGTGTGTTTGTGTGTGAGCGTATGTGTGTGTGTGTGTGTGTGTGTGTGTTTGCTTGAGGCTGGGGAGGGGACGTTTGAGAAAAAAGAAGGAGGGGAGCACACACTTTCTTTAGGCAAGACAGAAATAAAGCAACTACTAAGTCTGCGTTACTCATTCAAGCATTATTTTACAACTACAAGAGCTTTCGTTCCTACTTGTCAAAGCTAATTGTGACCGAAAAAAATCAAACTTGTTTGGTTTAGAAAGGTTTGAAAACAGTATATGCCACTCCTTAAAATTACAGTTTGGCAGCCCTCAGCTTTATCAAACCCATAGACTTGCATTATTTTACCCGTGCACGGTCCTGGCCGCTGGTTTTTGCTTTTTAAAATGCGAGGCATCGTGGTGAAATTAAGAACTCGTCAAAATAATGAAAGTGAAGAAATAGACATTTTCCCGCCCATTGGGGCAATTTTTTAATATGCTTTTTCTTTTGCTTTATTTGGGGCAGAACTTTTTAAAAAATCAATTCATCAATACATTTTTGGAGGATTTTACTGAAAAGGATTGCTTAAAGGAACCAAAAGATGCAACGCTCCCCCAAGTACTCTCGATCTATATAAGTCACCAAACTTTGACAACTATTTTCTCGCTATTTGTACGTCAGAAACCACGCAACCCCAGTTTCCTTCAATCTGAAATATCTCGACTCTATTCAAGATATATTGGAAAATATTTTCCATCGAAAGATAGATAATGAACAAGCTTTAAGATTCTACTAATAATTTCACATACACCAAAATTGACGAGCACATGATTCTACCTCGTTCACAACACAAATAAATTAGCTGCAAAGCGTTCGCACCAAGGCTTGGGCCATTACGACAAAATGAAGAGGAATAATGCCCCTGGCACGCCTTGTCCTTGTGGAAGTTTCCTGAAGGGTTTTCTTACATCAAATACTTTCTCAGAACAATACCAAAAAATCGTATGTACAAACGCTTTTGATCTGGCAAGGCTTTGACATCTAAAAGCAATTAATATTTTTAACTAACGAAAAATTTGCCGACGCTCTCAGTACAATAAGTGCAACGGAAAGTGCAAGTCTGAGAAAGTCGACACATTCATAGAGAGTAAGACAACTACTGCTTCTTCTTTTTGTTGTTGTTCTTCTTCTTCTTCTTGTTCTTCTTGTTCTTCTTGTTCTTGTTCTTCATCTTGTTCTTCTTGTTCTTCTTCTTCTTCTTCTTCTTCTT
>NW_004797309.1:1211205-1213555 GCF_000002075.1 Aplysia californica | reverse complement strand
TATTATTTTCATTTTAATTATTATTTTTATTCATTACTACCGTGCATCATTATTACTGCTAACATTAGTATTATTATTCATAAAAAAGGCAGTATATTTTGTGCAGTGTGACTCCTCTTTTGAAGCTCTTCGTGTCTAGAACAAAAAATATAAGAAGAAGCAGTAGAAGACGAAGAACAAGAAGACGAGGAAGAAGAAGAAGGAGGAACGTGTCTTTGCTACTATATGAAATTATTAAATTGAGGACAGTATTTTGTTCCAATTAAAAATTAAGGTAAAAACAAATGGGGAGTTCAATAAAATATCAGTTTTGCTGAAGATCAATCCATAGTAAATGAACCGTGTGCGCATCACAGGAGGTTTCTTTCATTTAACCATAATATTATCAAATACGGATATGACGAAGATATATGGGCAGTGAGCACGAGGCAGTACGTTACAACGGATCTTTCTTTGTATTTTTCTCATAATGTTGACAGACCATACACTGAAGAAAGTCAAGCGGCGTGTAAAAGAAGACGAACAACAATAAAAAGGTATATTCGTACGTAAACACGAAAGGGAACAAAAACTTTAACAGTTCAGTAATGCTACAGGTTAGGGGATATTTCAGACTGCCGTCTACAGAGAGTTATGTCTACGTATTTGGCAGTGCGTATGATTCCTGGCACAGTTAGTCGGACATTCTGTCCTCAAGACAGACCGTGTTGGATGGAAACGGATATAGGAAAATGGAGAAATGGAGGGTTTGGGGAGGTTGGGGTAGGCTAAAGATGTCACTATACTAGAATTATGAAGTTCTATCCGCTATCGTGCCTAGTTTTGAGAAATTTGACTTCTTTAAAATAATGAGTTTCATGGCATGTCAAGCTTTTTCGAATGCAATTCTTTGAATATCTTGATAACATCTCCGAATAATCTTACGACTTTGATAGAGCAGATAGAACAATAACTGGTTTCTGACCCCATGACTCAAAACAATTAAAAATGTTAGACAACCCTTTGCTATTCTAAAGTGGGGCTGTGTATATGTTGAGCAATCTCAGGAAGGCAGTGTCACCTGCTCTTAAACAATCCTTAACGTTTTTGCATTTTATATTTCTCTATACTCTTGAAATAGTACTGCAGGTTATCACGACAATGGAACTCGTAACAAAGGAGAATGCTGAATCAGTCTTCACTGACAGTGGTTATATATTTAAGATTGACATTTAACAAAAAGATTAAAGCAGTTGGGGTGTGAATATTTAAAGTTCCTTTGCATCTCTGATGTAAGAATCCTTTCATACAAGAGTGCATACTGTTCATCCTTTTTAAACATCTTTTTTTCAAACCACATTCAGTGTTTTCCTCTCACTCCATCCCTTTTTCTCATCTATCTGTTTGGCTGCTTGCCCGCCAATCTGTTTTATCTGTCAGTCTATCTCAAACATATCGCACCATCCCCACCCCCACACACATGCACACACATACACACACAGACACACACACATACACTCACGCATACACACACATGCACACACACACACGCACACTACCTCATCAAAATATGTTGGACTATTTTTCTGTTACCTATAAAGTGCAAAATACCCTACTTCCCATAATATGGTCCTATGTTTAATTGCTTTTCACTTTTCCTGCCACTTCATCCACTCATCACAACGCTGAAAGGGGCGATAAACCTATACAATGACCAATCTTCCTCTACTAGCTTGTACCTTCTCTTTTCAACCAAAAAAATGTAACCCCTCCCTTTCTCTCTCTCTCTCTCTCTCTCTCTCTCTCTCTCTCTCTCTAATACTGTGTAAGCCAGAAGTCGAGAAAGACAATACATATTACATATTGCATCTCGACGCAGTGAATAGCACTTTTAATACTCTGTAAGCAAAGGGAAGATTGTTATTTGTTATGGCCGCCGTTCTTAGCCCTCTCCAAAAACTTCGCTGCAAAGTGCGCTCATAATGGGCACCCAAATGAAGTGCCAAAACACCAGTCGATAGTACATGCAAGCCTTTCTACGTTGCCCTGAATTTTGTTCCAAATTGATTCAAATGATGAGCACCATAATGAATCAGGATTACGTGTGGTCCTGCTACGTTCAATTCATTAGATATATCTTAGTTACATTTTTGTTTCTCGATTGAAAACATCATCTGTTGTTCTAATGTGTCTTCACGTGTGACTCTTTCAAATGACTCTTGTCAGGTCCAGCTAAACTGCACTCTTTCAAATCAATTAGCACAACTGTCGTTTGGCAATTGCTTTTCCGTCCAGACGTTATATGGGGGCTCTCGTGGCCTAGAGGTTAGGATGTTCTCCTCTCATTCAAAGGTCCCGTCTCGAATCCGGG
>NW_004797309.1:1208957-1211102 GCF_000002075.1 Aplysia californica | reverse complement strand
TCTCTCTCTTTCTCTCTCTCCCTCTATCCCTCTATCCCTCTGTCCCCACCCCCTCCCCGTGAATATTCTTTAGTACACTTGCATGTTCCTTTGACTTGCTAAAGACTTTCATACTTACTAAGTAAGTTTCATACTATTCCATTCTTGTTTTTCAGTCAATAAAGTCTTGCTGCAGGTCATTCAGCGCAATTGAAAAAAGGGAGGTTGAAAAAGATTCTGGCTCCCAGTAGATAGCAGTTAAAAAAGTAAAAGACCCGTTTCGGAAATTGCGATATTAATCGTCTAAAATGGAGTCAGTGGGTGGTTTGAGTATGACTGCATTCTGTGACTTATTGGAATGGGTGGTATGGAGTACTTAACTACTGGGTCCACAATTCTGCTAGCTCGTTTAAAATTTAGTAGGGCTAAGAGAAAATGAGATGGAGGAGAGGAGGGGGGGGGGAGAGTAAGTGATGAAATACATTGACCGTTACCAGCCGGTTCGCACTGACTCCCCTTTATAATAGTGAAATTCTCAAAGCAAATTTGGCTCGAATCCTTCTGAGAAATGATTTGAATTTAGTTGCATGCATTGTTTGATTAGCTTCCATAGCTCAATATATACCCTTTTCTGCATTCTTACACTGGGTAATTCACAATCTGAAGTCTCTCAAGTCCCTCATCTAAAAGACCTCATTATTTGAGTCAATGTGTTCGACTGGCTGCATTCTTACTAGTCAAGCAGACAGAACTATGCTTTGATCAGCTAAAGTGGAACAAAGGTACTCGCAGCTAGGAACTCCAGGAAATAGGGTACAACAATAAGTGTGGAAAAACATTAGACATCAGAGTAAAAAAAAAATCATCTGGAAAAAGTTTCAATGACGTCAAGCGGATTGTTCATTTTGCTCATTCGAAACGCAAAACAGAAAAAAACTAAGTACTTTAGTAGCGTGGAACATTCAGCTATCATGTCGACTTTGCACTCAACATTTCACTTGAAAAGCAAAAATATGGAAATACAGATTACTTCCCTTTTTATCGAGTAGGCCTAGGTTTTGATTGGAAATGTTGTCTTTGTGGTTTAGTGATTCACAAACTTGATTAGTGATTAGAATTAAAGAGAGAACAAATCCCAAGGGAATATCAAACGAGCATGTTTCTTTTTTTTTTTAAGTTCACTTAGCATTTCGAGTAGGGGGATTAGAAGGAGGACTTTCAAAATGACCAATCTTTATTTTGAAAGGGTCTCAAAGTTATTTCTCTATACCCTAATGGTAATCATTTATTTTCAATGTTGGTATTATACAATTCCATCGACAGAAGTTTGATCATTTAGGATGGTAGAAATACATAACACGATCCCACGGAAAGACGGAGAAAGTCAAAAACTCTTCTTCTCATACATGAATCGAACTCCTGTCTTTTGCGTGCGACACCAAAACGCCAAACTGCTGAAACGAATACGTTGGTCTGGTCATCATCAAAATACATTTAAAGATGAGCGCGTACACAGTTATGAATGGGGGAGAGCTAGTAAGGTCGCATCACACCAAAGTGTTAAATGACTTTCTTTTCGTAAAAGTTGAAAACTCCCCCATTGCCTGACGAAATTGTTTCACGGAACACCCGTGTGAGTTACTTCCATCAGTTTACTTTTTTTCCTTTTGCTGGAGAACGATATCGATAGGAGGGCCATTAGTACCAATTTTCTCTCTTCCTATTCACCCCCTTCATCTTCCCAGGGATGTGTTAGAAGACTATAGGGCGTATGTGTAGGATGAGGTAATGCTGGTCGATAGACAGCACTTGTGACATTACCAGGAAACTACTTGTTCCCGTCAGTCTTCTCCGAAAAAACAAACTATACTCCTCATTAATCATTGGCCTTCTGATTAATAATGTCTGTTAAACTGTACTTGAAATACTTTATTACGTGTATTTTGATCTATTTCCACGCACGTTTTAATGTCCGTTTTAATGTTGTTGTTTTCTAAATCCCAAAGAGTAGAGAGTACAGACGGTTTTTTAATATTTACTGTCTTTTCCTTAATCATTTCATCCAAATCACTAGGCTGTAAACTGTCACATTCAATTTAAAAGCACCCTTTTTCTCAGGTCCAGCATCTTTGTCTCTCTCCCTCCCCATCCCCGCCGAATTCTCTC
>NW_004797309.1:1207286-1208857 GCF_000002075.1 Aplysia californica | reverse complement strand
TCTCTCTCTATCTATCTATCTCTCTCTCTCTCTATCTCTCTCTATGTCTCTCTCTTCCCCAGTTTGTGTATCTTTCTCAATCTTTCCGCTGTCTCTATTTGTTTTCGGTGCACACATATACACTCATATGTTGTAAGGCCTACCAATAACGATTTTGAGAACTTTGTGGTCTCAAAATAATGACTATTTATCTTAAATGTCATATTAAGTTCATGTTTTTCGCTCTGTCTGACGTCTTGGAGGTCATATGTGATGAGTCCTGGCACAAAAATGTTTTCACATGGCGTATTTTTGTATTGAGTGTATTCACGTTTTGTAATCATCTGACCACGTCATGCTAGAAGTTTTAGATTTCTGTGTTTATGCTCGAGTGAAAAATGGAAATTAATATACAAGACTGATGATGTTCAAATCAAACAGTTATGGGGCTTTGATAAGTCAAGATGTACAGTCCCTGAAACAGGAAATGTGCATAGTACTGGAATTAAGAGAAATTAGTTTAGCATAACCAGTAGAGACTTTTTGGATGGAGGTAACATAAACTCGTCATCCCCCACAACCCACCCCCCCTCCCCTGCTCTCCAGGATCTCATTTGTGGTGCACATTTTCAAAGTACGAGACACAGACTAAAAAGCGTCAAGGAACTCTAAAGATACAATCTTGCATGATTTTACAAAGTGGCAATTTTTTCCCCAGTTATCTCACGGCGTAATCAACAGAATGAACCAATGTCTCCGGCAGTCGAAAGGGACAAAGAGGGCTATGGGCCTGCATACACAAACACGTCCAAGTCAATTGGAAAGAAAACCCAACTTCTTCGTTTTAGTGTCACACTTATAATGGCTTCTCATGGACAGAATAAGTTTATATTAATAAAAACGAGAATACTTAACGCATCAGCAGAGCTTTCTATTTAAAGTATGTATTTCGCAAAAACGTTTGAAATCGTTATACGAATCATGGATGCTTGATGCTATACTGGGATTGCTAAGTTTGTTCTTCCCTACAAAGATATTATTTCATACTTTTGCTTTGCTGATATCTATGGGTCTAATCTGAAGTTCTAAATTCATAATAAACACTGCTAGTGCAAAGCGCCAGGAATATAGGAATGGCGACGGTTATGTATGTCAATAAACGATTGGACAAATTTATTGCTGAGCGTGCAATGTTCCAAACTACATCAATTGGGCCTTCAGAGCGGTTTCAGCGAAACACAATGAAACACTGAGTTGGAAAAGTGAAGAAGAGAACATTTTTGATCACCTGCCAATTCAGTTTTGGGGAAGGGTAATAAAGCCTGCTTTGGGAAATACACCTACATTCCAATCTACAGCTAATTTTACACATGTTAACACACAACCTCCCACATCCCCCCTTCCTCCTCCCCAACAAAATTCAGACAGGTTCGAAAGAGGAGGTGGCATGGATTGGGCCTTGTATATACCTGAAAAAAAACTCTACATTCCGAGAGACACTGCACATAATTTTTTTTTCGGAGGCCTAACTGTTCCATTATCATCATCATCATCATCATCATCATCATCATCATCATCATCATCATCATCAT
>NW_004797309.1:1201384-1206988 GCF_000002075.1 Aplysia californica | reverse complement strand
CAGCAGCAGCAGCAGTGTCATCATGATACCATATTCCCGATATTGAGACAGCGTTGTAAACACCAAACCTGACCCAGAGCAATGGAAGCCTTTTAGGAACTACTAACGTAAAAACAAGTACATAATGATATCTATAAGGGGTTTATTGTGGGGGAAAATCAGAGACGTTGTGTTGAACAATAGACACACAGGCGGGAAGAAGATTGAAATCTGCTGGCGTCAGTTTCCAGCAGTTCAGATGTGTCAGTGTCAGTTTTATAAACGCCCAGTGGCGGTGAAGGTGTTTCCTGATATAGCAGTCCATATTATATATTGATTCTGAGAAAGTAATGGTGCAATCTGAGCTGCCAAGAAAACCTTGTCGCAATCATTTTGCTCGTATCATCCGTCAGTTACCATTTGAATGGCATTCACGTCATCTCAAACAATGGCGTCTCGTCTCTCAAACAAGACCTGCGTATTATCCCCGCACTGTGGTCAAATACCATTATATCTTCCCCTTTTTAACGCCAGTCTGTTTCAACATGTTTGTTTGGTAGCCACATGCTATGCGAAGGCCCTGTATTGCCCAATTTTTTTCCGTCCAATAATGCTGAGGTGGTTACCAAGGAGATAGCGGAAGTAACTTAGACGTTTTCCATTAGCTATGATCCTAACCTTGTAGACAAACAGACAAATAAATAAATTACTGACTTCAATTTTGTATCGTTTCGTTCGCCGTTTCTCTATTCGGTGTAAACACTGCGAGTCCAGTTAATCATGTAAAGGGCGTAAACGCGGGTCGATAAAGTGCAAGACACAAGGAAAGAAAGTGAAAATGTAAATTCCACTAGCATGCTCCCCTCCCCTTACCTACATACTTTAAACAGCAACATTTTTGAAAAGGTATTTAAGGAAACACAGTGCTCAAATAAATGCTATGCCTAAATTTACCATTCTTGACACAAGGAGCAAGTCAAAGAGAGATTTAAATAAGTATTCAAATCAACAGTATTATACTTATACACACTTTCCACTCTCTTTACAGCAAGCAATAGTGAACTGGCAATTTGTTACATCCCGTTGATGCAATATTTGGAGTGAGTCTAAACAAACATTTGCACCAGACTTGCAATTACTTTGACTAGAGCAGATACGGTCTCTGTCGCAGTGTACTTTGAAATTCAGAGATCAATTTTAATTTGATGTCCTGCCATTTATGTATGAGAGACGGAATCCTGCTCAAAATCAAACAGGGTCTAAAACGATTGAAGACTAAGTAGATCTGGTTCAAACGATACAGTTAGTCAATGAGACAGAAAAGAGTAGAATTCATAAGATCTGTTTATCGAATCTTTCTTCTTAAAAGTAAGAAGAAGTGTACTGTTCGAATCTGACTACAAGCCCTTACCTGGGTTCAATAGGATACAGCACAGCAGAGATAAAATATGGAGGTAGTCGGGGGAAAAGAACTTATAACTTAAGACTGTTGTGGGTTAAGGCTACGAGCATAACCGTTTCTCCAGAGACCGAGCGAGCAAGCGAGCGAGCTAGAGAAAGAGAGAGAGAGAGAGAGAGAGAGAGAGAGAGAGAGAGAGAGAGAGAGAGAGAGAGAGAGAGAGAGAGATAGAAGCAGACTGACAGAGAAGGAAAAATAAATACAGAGGTAGAGACAGAGCGTGCATCATCGTGTAAAGTGTATGCGCATTCTCGGTCTGTGATCGTTGATGACTCCACAGATGTCATCGTACAGACGTTCCAAAAACCAATTTAAAGAGAAGCCCTTTGTATGTTGTCAGTGTCGTTCTTTTCTTGCAAAGTCTGCCTGTGTTGCGTCTATTTGTTGGTTTAACCCTAAGCACCCAATGAGGTAGGGAGACCCTGGTCGGACAAGATACTGTCATTGTCTGGGTTCTGAGTTGCTTAAGGTGGGCTTTGGGATCCGATATTCCCACCAATCCTCGGAAGCAACCCAGGGCGCCACACTTTTCGTCACTAGATTACTTCTACCTCCCACGTTGCGCACATTAAGATCAGTTGATGATCGAAAATCGTGGAAGAGAAGGCCATTAGGTCGTAAACGGGGCTCGATTAACAAAAAAATCAAAATATCCCTAATACAAACAAACATCCCTACCACATCTGGTGAACACAAAACAAAAGAAGGGGTGAAACTGTTTATTCTTCACGGGTATCTCTTTTCATTGAAATTCTTTAGAATTTAGGATAAGATTCCAAGAAATACTTGGCACAAGTACCACTTCATGCAGACAGAAACTGCGGATGTACAGAATTTCTCTTCTCGCATTATAATCATTAAAGGGATTAAGACTAAGACGTTTCGATGAGTCTCTCATAGGACGTTTTCTTTAGAGAGCTCTGTCAGAAGAAGAGGGCAGAAGTAACGCAACAAAGGCTTCCTTAAACACCGCATGACAAACTATAAGAAAGATGCCATGGTTTGCCCCAAAAGACGTGCGACAGTTCGATGGTCAAGGGGTGCAGTGGATTAGGGAAGGCAAAAGATGTACCTGAACTCTCACAAGACCAGACATTTCGGACAATCGTCCACAGATTTCCAGGGTCTAAAATGCGGAAGATGATGTAGATCCAAATCAGGCCGTGCGGGCCATAAACGTGCTTGTCTGGCTGAAATCACAATAGCGATCTTCATCTATATCTACATGTATATCGATGGACAGCCGAAGCAAATTTGTGTGTGTATGTGAGTGTGTGTGTGTGTGTGTGTGTGTGTGTGTGTGTGTGTGTGTGTGTGTGTGTGTGTGGGGGGGGAGGTCACTCGCGCACGCAATCTATATTATGATGAAAGCAGATAAACGTTTTTGTATATAGTGTCATGCATTCGTTTTCTCCAAATTCCGTTCCTTAGAAAGAGGGCACATGTAGATGGAGTCTTCTTTGTTTTCCTCACGCAATTCAGTGTGTCCAACCTGAGTTGTAATAAGCTACGCTGACGGGCCCGCTGTCTTCCTCTGACTCTGATCTGATTGGTGGAAGATAGGACTCGCATGGAGGAGGTCAGCCAGATATTGTTCACATCAGACACGTCTGGCCCCCTCACAGACTTCATTGCCCCGTTCTTTCTTTTATTACGCTTCTTGGCTACTCATCCCCTTTTTCCTCTTTCTGTCTCCCTTTCTCTTTCTCTTTCTTTCTTTCTCCCCTTCCCCCCACCTGTCTCCACCCCCCCTCCGTCTCTCTTTCTCTCTCTCTATCTCTCTCTCTCTCTCTTTCTCTTTCTTTTTCTCTCTCTTTCCCTTTTTATCTTTCTCTCTTGATCTATGTATCAATCTATTTATCTGTTGTGCAATCTAAATGTATTTATTTCTCTGTTTCCCTCTCACTCCGGCTTTTCCCTTTCTCTCTCTCTCTTCCTTTCTCTCTCTCTATCTATCTATGTATCTATCTATGTATCTATCTATGTATCTATCTATCTATCTATCTATCTATCTATCTATCTATCTGTCTATCTTTCTCTCTACTTATATATCTATCTATCTCTGTATCTACCTATCTATCTATCTATCTATCTATCTATCTATTTATCTATATATCTATCTGTCTATCTTTCTCTATCTTTCTTTCTCTTTGACTAATCCCCCCTCTCTCCCATTTTGCACACCTTCTTGCTTTTGTAAAATGTAAATGTCACTTCTTTTGTTTTGTTCAATTTGGGCTCCTTTTTTCCAAAATGAATTCTTAAACTACAACTTTGTATCAAACCAACGAGTCTCTTTTTACTCTCAAGAGTTTAACTCTGTGCTCGTCTTAAACAGAAGCAACGACAACCCTAACGACACAACAAGAATAACAACCTCAAAGACAATGACAACAACAGAAACAAGAGAAAAAAGCAGAGCAAATACAGCAACACTGGTGACAACAGAAACGATGAACAACCACACAGTAAGAAAGCTGAATCTTTAGAGATAGCTGTTGACAGATGGCACCCATTTCATTCTACATTTGATTTATTTTCTCTTTGTGGTTATCAATAACACTCAACATTATAGGCAATAGGTTAGTCATCCCCACTGCTGGTATCATGTAACCCAGTAGATTTGTATTATAATCTGCATTCAGAGAAGGTATAAACCTCTTCTTCTTGCGACAACATCACGATATGGGGAGGACTTCAGGAGAAAACCACGAACAAAATCTGATGTTGGAATCCAGAAGGATATTCGTAGTGCTTGCCGCTTCTTTGTGGCAACTGCTTCTGCAACAAACTGAATGAATCGGCCATGCCTTGCTTTTAAACAATCAATGGGGTGAAGGGGGGGGGGGGTCCTACTACTTGGGCAGCACCTGGTCCTAAAGATTACCCTACCCATACCCTGGCTTGCTCAATGGAAAAGCCGCTATAATTTCTCTTCACAACGTCTAAACATTGTTTGTTTTCTGAATTAGTAGGATCTCTGAGCTGCCTCCATTGCTGGCAGAATGAAAAGGTAAAACGTCCAGGTGTCATATTGGACCTTATTTTGTGGAATGCAATGAGATAATGTATACGGCACTAGAGCTCATGGCAGTGACGTCACCCACCCACGTAAACGAACGGGAACTGCGTGCGCCCACCCCGGGACGCTGTGTATTAATGCCAGCGAGTGCAAGAACCAGCGCCACCATGCTGCGCATCCCTCTCAACGCCTTTTGGTCTTCATGTAGTGTGAAGGATTGAGTTTATAGTTAGCACTTTGTTCAGTTTTAAAAGCGATTTCATCAACACCACACTTGGAGGCACGCCTACGAAGCACATCCTAACAAAGCGAAGCGAGTCCCAACAATGGGTTGAGTACTTTTCGAGGCTCACGCGGAGACGTCTAGACGGTCTTGGGAGGAAGTCTACAGGCTTGTACTGAATATGGTGTCATGCTGGTTGCACTTGTATACCGACTGATCTTCTTGCACTCAACAGTACGACCGACGCGCCCGCATGTCTGACAAGCTTGACGTAACTGTCACGGGCTCTAGTACAACAATATATAACCTCATTGGTGGAATGTCAGTCAAAACAGACGTCTGATTAGCATGAGCGACGTGTCTTCTTTCTTTATTTTTTGTATATGATGGCGCACAAAAAACCTGCTGATTGCACTTATTGCAGCTCGAAGTTCTAGTCTTGATTGCTGTGTGATAGGACTGGTGAGCTGGAATCTTAGCTAACTTATACATCTTCACTACAGACGCCACATTTGCTGTCTCAATGGCAAATGCAGATTACTTTGTTTGAATATTGTTCTCGTACACATGGTCCGGGGATATAAAAACTGTTTATTTTCACAGAAAACTGTCTGACTTCTTGGTTTCGTAGCGATGTAAGGATGGATGCAGTCTGCAAAGCATAATGATAATTGCCTTCGAGTCTCTCAAATTGTATTTAAAACTTGGACCCAAGATATTGAGGTTGTTTTATTGTTTAGTTTCTAACACTGAGGATAAGAAGTGACAACAACAGACAGTAAACACTATTATTATTTCCTCTACTACTTTTACTACTACTACTTTTACTACTACTACTACTACTATTACTATTACTACTACTACTACTACTACTACTACTACTACTACTACTACTACGTATCTCTTTTCATTGAAATTCTT
>NW_004797309.1:1197001-1198362 GCF_000002075.1 Aplysia californica | reverse complement strand
GTAGTAGTAGTAGTAGTAGTAGTAGTAGTAGTAGTAGTAGTAGTAGTAGTAGTGTTTTTGCTCTTGTTCTTGTCGCAGCTGTTGTTTGTTGTTATGCAGTAGCTATCGAACGGTTGAGTGGGGGTAATTTCAAAGGTAGATAACAAGGTCCCCATCAACCGCCCCGGGAGGAGGATGGAGAGAATGACAAAGAACTTCCAATCGAACTTACACAGCACGCTTTCCAAAACTTTGGTTCTCCCCTCTGTTTGTAATGATTCTAGAACAAAGACAAGACATGCCGGTTGCCATAGATATATTTTTGCTCATTCGATGACATATTTACAATAAAAAAACAACGTATTTTCAGTGAGGTATTTTTTAGTGTTGTTTTGCGGTTGATGTTGGTTTTTTGGGGGGGTTTCTGGTTTTTTTTGGTTTCTGTTTGCTTTGTTCATTGGGGTTTTTATGTTTTGTTTTGTTTTGTTTTTTTGTTGTTGTTGTTTTTTTGTTTCTTGGGGGTGTGCGTTTTGTTGTCTCTTTTTTGTGCTTTGTTTGGGGGGGGGGAGGGAAGATACATATTAGAAAATAAAAACTGTGCCGAAATAAACGTCTATCTGGGAGACGAAATGGCTGGGAGTTGTTTTTTTCGGTGCTAGTAGTCACGTTTTTACAAACTTGATGTGAAGCCTTTGCTATCGCTATGGAAACTGCTGTAAACCGAATACCATGATGTGCGTTACAAACTCATGATATTTGTTATGTAATATGCTATATTATCGTTCTGAAGAAACTTCGTGTTAGCAAAAATATAATGCTACTCATCAGCATGGCTGAGAAGAGACCACACTTTGCGCTTTTCAAGGCGAGAATAAACACCGAGAGTGGTTGCCACTGAATGGTCTATAATCTGCTTGAAAATATTACCTGAATAAATGCAATTTGTCTCCTTGCTGTATAGATGTTTCAAATGAAGCGTCCACTGCACATATTATTTTTCCCAAGCACAGAATGTTTTAAATA
Organism: Aplysia californica; assembly: GCF_000002075.1. Classification (NCBI taxonomy): domain Eukaryota; kingdom Metazoa; phylum Mollusca; class Gastropoda; order Aplysiida; family Aplysiidae; genus Aplysia; species Aplysia californica. The sequence continues at coordinate 1,197,360 of NW_004797309.1, read as the reverse complement.
AATCGAGACACATGGGTAACAGGCTTAGAAGAACAAATATGTTTATAAGACGCCAAATGTTTTTAAAAATACAACATTATATTATTCGAACGATGAATTTGTATTTTAAACTTTCCTGTGCCATGCACTGATAGTTTTGTCAACATATTACGCCCATTTTTTTTAATACAACTGAAGATAAATCATAGTAAAATGTATTGTTAACTCTAAACTCGTCTACCTTCGTAATCCCTTAGACCTGTAGCCCACTCCCACACATATACTATACACACATTTTAACGAACAGACAGACACGTGCACACAGAGAACCACACATGCACATACAAAACATTTTACGTCTCACTACACCCCCCCCTCTC
>NW_004797309.1:1192751-1194558 GCF_000002075.1 Aplysia californica | reverse complement strand
GGGGGAGGTCACATTTTAAACAAAAGACAATGAACAGAGCAGACTATTCAAATAAAAGTCTGGCTGATGGTTGAAAATGGCGTTTTTTCTAGTGACACAACTTCTCAGTATGAATCAGGCGGACTGTTGCAATAGTTATACCGGAGTTAATTCTATTATTCCAAACCCTCTACTCAAGAAACTATTTTCTTGAGTTGAGTTGCTCGGTAGGCTTGGTATTAAGAGGTCATCATATTATGGATTCAGATATTAAATTAACGTTGTGACTACATTTGGATTTTTAATAGATTAATAACTACTGCAATAGGACAGTAACATGGCAAATACCAGTCAAATTCTAAATAATATTGCCCCCCCCCCCCCTTAGTTTTCGTTTTCAAAACCTGACAATACCAAGGCAGCGTTTCATTCCACAATTTCTATACGCATTATTTGACCATTGATGTTATTGTTGTTGTTGTTGTTGTTGTTACTGCTGCCGCTGCCGTTTGTGTTAAATTTTTATTGTCGCAATAACGTTGACATAACATAATAGTTATATCTTTAAAAAAACCAACTCACAAAAGCTTGGAAGTTTAAAGAAGTCATACGCAAATAGAATACCCTTCCATGTTAAAGAAATTCACGGTAGCGTGTCTACAGTAAACAATGAACAGTGGAAGTGATAGACATTGTTCCCAAGAAGACATTGATTCTGTTGTTATTTATCTGTAAATGTAATTATTTATCTGTAAATGTAATTACTTACCTTTATACGCAGCAAAGCTTCCTATTAGAAATTGAGAATGCACTTGCGATCAAGCTGATAAAACAAAATCAGCATGTTTTTTGCAGGGTTGAAACACTTTTTAAAAAGAAAAAAACGTTGATCCAGAGTTCTTATTTTGTCAGAATGTTACGTCCAAAAACTGGAAAACACTTTGTGCACTGCTTAGTTTTTGATGGAGCCAGTAGTCCGTTTCTATTACGGCCTTCCACTGTTCTTTTTCAAAATTGTTTTTAGCACTTCCGTAATCTGTCCGCGTCTTTGATCCCATTAGCTGTTTTCACCTCTCAGTTACATTATAAATCATAATGTACTTGATGAATATGACGTATTGGCGTTAGTTCCTAGCGAAGTTTGGAAACAATAAAAGTCTCTAGTTTGACGTTCTCAAAAAACCAGTGATGGGCGCCGTGAGTTGCGCGTGGGGGGAGGCGCGCTCAGGGCGCACGCGCAGGCTACCACGTCATTGGTCGAAAGCGAGGGCGAAACAGTTCACCGACAGGCGAAGCTGCTAGAACTGACGGTGATCTTGCTCACTGAGACGCGCTCATGTAACGGATGCAGAATGAAGACCCTTTTTTAAGGCGAAAGATAAAAAAGAAAACAATCCTTCAGAATGTCCCTAAAAGATGATAAAGTTGAAATTTGGGGGAATTCATGGTGTTTGCTATATCTGTACTTTGTCGTATAAATGTATGTTAATTCCTACCTCTGAGGTGCAGGTCATTGCATTACGGTTTTTGAAAGATGAATACCCAATCTCAGATGACTGCAAGTTGCTCTACCCTTCATGAAATATACTTCTTTCTCTTGCCCACCATTTTGCCTAAAGCGCCTACTGACGTCATCGTTGAGAGTGCTCAGTTCAAAGAACCCACATATCTGGACAAAAATAAAATCAAAACATAAATGACAACCACAAGCAAAATTCCCATCTTTTTGGGGATACGGTAATTCATCATTCAAGATGTTTTATATTTTTTTTAAAGATCTATGCACAAACATGCACCGCACACACACGCACACACACACACACACACA
>NW_004797309.1:1190654-1191872 GCF_000002075.1 Aplysia californica | reverse complement strand
AAGAGAGAGAGAGAGAGAGAGAGAGAGAGAGAGAGAGAGAGAGAGAGAGAGAGAGAGAGAGAGAGGGAGAGAGAGGGGAGGGGGGGTGGTAGAATTTGCTTTTGTTAATTTTCATTTAAATCTGATTTGTAAACAGTATCACGGTTTCTCCAGATCAGTAATGTAGCTTTTCAAGTTTAGATCGGAAATTGATTTGCTTCTTGCAATACCGATAGGTGCTGGAGTTCATCTATACAAGCATTGGTTTGTGGTCTTATGGGTGATTCTGAAGCTGTTATTCTCTCGCCCCCCCCCCTCTCTCTCTCTCTCTCTCTCTCTCTCTCTCTCTCTCTCTCTCTCTCTCTCTCTCTCTCTCTCTCTCTCCCATGCTGCAATATAGTGCTCTTTTCATGAGAATCTGAAAACACAAATCTACTCCCTTTAAACTTATAGTTTAAAATGTTTAGCCTGTACGTCTATTTTCTTCTTGAAGTATCAGTTCTTCACAGTTTGTGGACATTCGCAAAAATGAATCAAGATTTCACAGTACGTAATTCGTTTCCCTTTCATCTCTTATCGCCGCTGCATCGTCTCAACGTTCCGCCCCATTTTCCAAAATTATTCCTACCTGATTACAAAAGGACAGCTGTAAATCTTATGAGAACACCATTGCAGTCTTAGCTAAATGAAAAGTAAAGGGGAAAAAAAAGATGCTGACTTCTATTATTATCTCAGCATGCTGTCCTTTATATCTAGGGAAACTCCTTGAAGTAACGTCGTCCTAAGAGAACACATTTTTTATTTTATTATTTAAGCCACAGATGTAATATTACTACAACTAACGGAGGTGTTCAAGCAATATCTCATTACACCAACTGACATTCATATTGGAGTAACGCATGGTTTGCACACTGATCGTAATTATAACCTCTAGAAAAGGAACACTCAGAAATAGACATATAATATGCGTACAGTTTCTAAAGCAAAAACTGGAGATTTTTACAAGTGTTCAGATAGTAGGGATACAGTTTTTGCCGAGCAAACTCGTGAAAGAAACAGCCGAAGAACATGCATGATGTATAGCAAAGCAAGGATATATTAGACAAAACTTATTGCCAATTTCCACAGAGAGGGGGTATCTTAGGGTGTGCACGGTTAGTTGCATGTTAGTATGTGTGTGTTTGTGTGTATCAATACGTTTGTGCGTGTGTATGAGTGTGTGTGTGTGTGTGTGTGTGT
>NW_004797309.1:1185717-1190554 GCF_000002075.1 Aplysia californica | reverse complement strand
GTTCGTGTGTGTGTGTGTGTGTGTGTGTGTGTGTATGTGTGTGTGTGTGTGTGTGTGTGTGTGAGTACGTGTGCACACATTTTAAATCAGTATCTGTGTTTACTTCCGTCTATGCTTGTGTGTTTGGGTGTTTGTATGCATGCCATGTTTGTTTAAAAAGACACAAATTAAATACAGAGCTAGACACAAAATATTGAAAGGGAAACTCTTCTTCTTTTACATTATAACGTATGCGGATCAAAAAAATCTAAACAGTGTGACTACACCTTTGCCAACGTACTCTTACACTATAATCATACATCGAGTTATTTCGACTATTGTTTCCATTTTCGTTGGTCTTACTGTAGAATGAAGAATGTATGGTGAAGCTACCTACTCCAGTTCCGTCATTTTCACACTTGCCTAGACTTCTCACTCTTCGTAAATCCTGAAAAATTCCTCTTTAGTAGAATATAAAAGAGTTTGCTCATCGTTACCTCATCCCACACATATGCGGGAACAGAGTCAAACGAAAGTCACTGACCTTACCAATCTGTTTATTTACCCTCAACCTACCACTGAAATTGCACAAAACAAGCATTGACGGGCCCATGGGTACTGCAATTATCAGACAAAATAACTTGAACTTTAATAAAACTTTGTTCTTATTTAGAGGTTAGTTTCAGTATGATGGTTTACATGACTTCATAATAACTTCCTTTTTGGTTACCTTACACCTTACAAATTGTAATTTCCTTTACTGACGCCTGGATACATACAGCTCGCAGACCGGCAGCTGAAAACAACTATCATTCACATATTCCACTCCTGCTGATAGTCAAATGGTCCATTTACAGCAAGGTGAATTGAGGATTAAAAGGTGCCTTCCTCAGGATTTAAAATTCGACACGATGGTGAAAGGAGCCGTAATCGAAGCGCCTCACTGCTCAACCAGGACGTTCCCCTCAAGATCCAGAACACCATGACGTCATGTCACACAAAACGGAGGACACTGTGGTCAACGAGGTCTCGGCGTGTGCAGCCTGTGCGGGGGGAGAGGAATAGTGAGCGATTTTATCACTTTTGTTCACCAAACAATGGATTGTCTATCGTTATAATAGCAAGCATCCCTTGAGAAGACACATTCTTATGTTCTTTTCATGGTAATCAATACCAACTTTTAATGCTCCCCTCCACCACCCCCCTCCCCCAGAGTTCGTAAGACCTGAGATTATCAAGGTAGGCCTATTCCTCATTGGATAAGCTTATGAGGCCACAGCATTTTAAAGAAAATTTGTGTTGTCTTTTTTATAAAATAATGGCGGCAAAGTGGAAAGGGTTGGGGGGTGGAGAGAGGATACATAATTATAACGCTTACTTTTTCTCGTCTGAGGTTTTCATTGTTACTCCACATACGCACAAAGGTGCTCTGAACATCTCATGTATATCATTTCAAAACAGTTTCCCATGACAATGAGAAAAGACATTCATTTAGATCATTTAATTTTTAGAGACGATCTTTATATCGCCAACACCTCGGCATCGTGGACTTAGTTGTCTCCATCCGATGGAGGTTACAAGGATCAGTTAACAAACGTTTTCTCTGTTAAATTTGAATACAGATGTGTTCAACGAGGCATAACACCTGTTTTGTAAATGGAACAGAGCAAAAGACCGACAGGCTGGAATGAGACAAACAAGAAACAAACAGGGCCTACAAGAAACGTCACCAGTATCCCGAAAGCACATAGGTTCTGAAATCAAACGCACCTATCAGTAATTCGCAGTTTTTGGCTAGTTTATAATACACAGTCTCTTTTCCGCCAACAAATTGCACTATGTTGCTCAAATGGAGGGTGGGTGGTTGGAGGACGCTACTGGTAGGTCCTATTTCTTTACTTTCCTTCTGTTATATTTATTTTCCCACCGTCTTACTTTTCCCCAGCACTAAATGACCATTATTGCGTCTATGTGCTTTTCTTCACTAAAATAAAACACAACCAAAAACCAACAGGCAATTAATGGAGGACAGTCTAATGCCCAAGGACCACGTCCAGGGAAAGCTGACCCTTTGACACTACTGAGAGGCTAAACGCTACCTCAGCACAAAGACACTCTTTACGGAACCCTAAGACTCTTTGGACATTGGAGGCCAAAATTCCCTGATATTTAGGCATACAGATTAGTTTAACGTATGCTTCAAGGGGTTAAAGAAAATGCTTGTTCGATAGCCAAGAAAATATCTGTCCGACAACCAAACAAAAAGAATGGGGGAGGGTAGGATCGAGAACAATCAGATGGAGTATGGTTTTGACCATCTGTTTGAGGCAGGGAAACAGTAACTGCCACATCAGCCTTCCAGCAATAATTTCAATATGTTTAAAATTTTAAGATGATTTATTATTATAATCTGGTCACTAGGTGGTTGCCGATACATCTCTACTAAGATGTAATGCTTAGTCTCAAATCAAAGAAATCAAAGAATAACATTAAAAGTGAAGAAACATACAACACTAAATGGTAAATCTACCAACATTTTGATTTTGCATGAAACAATAATATAAAAACTGGAGACTGCCTCGAAATATTTAACCATGCAGAAATTCGTACACAACTCAGACTTTAGGTGAAGTGCAGATGGTTGGAGGCGCTTGACTTTTGTGTATCTAGGTTGGTTGTAAGCATACAATCTTTTTTTAAAGTACGTCTAATAAGATAACTATCTTTGTCTTCAGAATGGCCTAAGTAAAGCAATTTAATCGCTGTTTAGGGCTTTCACCCTGCATTTGTAGGATGACCTCTCAAGAATACATCTAATTATAATGTTAACTCATGTCCTTATCTTCTATAAAACAATGTAATTGCTCTTATATTTTCTTCATGCGTTAATATGATAGCCTCTCAATCATCATCATCATCCAGTACCAGATCTGCAACATACATCGGTGATCATGGTTCTCCATTCATCCCTTTGTTCGGATGCTCTCAAAAAAGCTACGTTTCCCTGATGTTTCCCTTTTCCCCTTTTATTTAGGTTCCCCAAGTAGATTGTTCTGGGCATACCTCTGCCTCGTTTGCCTTCAATTTTGCCAGTGAGAGCTAGATGTTCAAGACTTTTATGTCTGTTCAGGTGTCCCAAAAACTGCATTTGTGTCGTTTCCTGATTGTTAATAACATTAAGCGCCCCACGCAAGCTTCATCAAGCACTACCTCATTTAATTTCTTTTCCTTCCACGATACTCTTAGCAGTCTTTTAGGAAATCACATTTCTATTGCTTCTATTTTATTTTCCCTGTTTTTAGTGATTGTCCAGTATTCACAGCCATATAGAAGGTTGACCATACATAGCATTTTAGAACTTTCTTTTTAGTGGTCATTGAGATGTTGCTTTTTTCCAGGATTGGGTTCATTTTATTGAAACTCAATAGGTTTTTAAAATGAACAATTTCCATCAAGCAGCGAACAGGACGTTGTGTTTGGGAAACGGCTACCCCGGAACCAGGGTCAACCCGGGTAGTATAGGACATAGTAGAGAAAAAAGGCGGGGATACACGTGAAATTCTCTTCTTTAGCTCATAAAGCAAGAGCCTGTGCGATCAACACGTTCGTGGAAAAAAGGAAAATTCAAAGATAGTGCAATATTTAAGAAAAAATAATTTAATAAGAAAGGACCACACTGAAGATTAATTATTTACGTTCATTCGCTTTCTTGGGAGCTTCAAAAGAACTGGCTATCCGAAGATAACAAGGCGAGTTTCTTGACCCCAGCTTGCCTCCTCACACAAATACACTTCCATATCGTCCAGGACTCCAGAAGATATATTAAAAACAACTTAGCTTCTTCCGGGATCGAGCAAAGGAAAGTGGGCGTCAGTTCAGAAATTTAATTAACTCACCTCCGCCGGGCTGTCATCGATATCAATCACAGCAATAAGAAAGGGGGTGTTCATTATTCCAACCCCTGCCTTTCTTGTGGGTGCCTAACGTAAGATTAATCTGCTTTGGACAACTTCAAATCAAGTTAAGGAAGACCTGTGGTTGACGCATTTTCCTGACGGTTTTGCTCGATTGGCGTCCGTGGTGGACACGTAAGCCTTTTGCTTTATTGTTTTAGTTAGAGTTTTATAGCACTTGCAACTCATTAGGTTATGTAAGTGCCAAAGATTAGAAGTATTACAAGATCGTATCAAATACCAAAAAAAGAAGGAGAAATAAGGACGATGGGTGTTTGGTAGCAAAGAGGGAGCAAACCACACCAGAGCAGTAAGAGCACGTGCCACTCAATTATGTCAAATAAGTGGCAAAGATTGCAAGATAGTAACAAGCATAAAAGAAGCAGAGATATGGACGACAGATGTTTGGTAGCAAAGAAAGAGTAAATCACACTTGAGAAGCCGCAAACCGCCCACACGTGAGTTCTTTGAAAAACTGGCCACGATACTCAAGAGGAAAACCTAATATTTAGGAGTGTGTTCGCTTTTCTTGTGAGATGCTACTTTCCGAAGAGCAAGGGATGACCCTGACAGTTAAACACCAATAATACCAACTCCTATGATCTACATTTTACAAAAGAAAGTGTAGTATAGCACTTACAATAATTTCAGTTGTGAAAAAAATGGACCTGATATGGTGGTGAAATAAAGTGCTAATGCTACTACATCTATACATCTATATGTTAAGATATTTTGGAAAGACAGCAAACGTAGTTGTATTTCATTCCTGTTATACATGCAATATTTTTGGACGTTCCGGGAAGAGTTTGAGTAACACAAAATTCCTTGTCTTTATGAAGTCAAGTAAATAACAGTAAAGGTAGGATGTGTGTGTGTGTGTGTGTGTGTGTGTGTGTGTGTGTGTG
>NW_004797309.1:1173825-1183593 GCF_000002075.1 Aplysia californica | reverse complement strand
CTCTCTCTCTCTCCCTCTCCCTTGGTCTTTCTTTGCTTTTTTATCTTTTTCTCCATTTCTCCCTTTTCCTTCCCTTCTTACTGCAACCTGTGTTACGAAACCAGGTTATCGATTGGAGGCAATACAAGGCGGTGCTTGTCCAGAGTTCTTGAACAATCTTCCCGGCCGCCCGTCTGTACCTCTGAGGACATCTAGTGTACACACAGCGACCAAGTCCGTGCCTCCTGCGATTGCCTCTGGCACTCGTCTGCGATACAAGACTGCCTGTCCCGACGTTTCTGGATGTTTTCCGTCTCTACAAAGCCACCAATGCGTCGATGTCTCAGTCTTTATTCGACAAAATCCATTTGAATTTTCAGATAGAAAGACGGATGTTGTGTCGAGACTACGGATGCAGATTTTCACTGCTTTTCTATAAAGATAAGGTGATGGGAAAAAAGTGTTCTTTTCAAATTAGATTGTTGAAAAATTTGTGAACGGAAATGGAAAAGCATATTTACACTGTTTCTGGAAACCTAGTTTCAAAGACTGAACACGTCTTAAATCCTTTAGATCTTCAAGATGAAATGATAAGGCATAACCTCCTAGATGGTTTGAGTTTATTTTCACGTGTATGTTTATCCAGACACACAGTTCCTACACCCTCGGAAACAGTAAGCATGAAGACATTTTAATCTGGACCTTTAACCGCCTTCTACAGTGTGGAGCAGAACAGATAATAGATGATCTGACACAAGGCTTTATGATCATACGTCTCTGTGATAAAGATGACTAGATTGAAGTCACCACAGAGCAAAGCTTTGACTGATAATGTTATATAATTGTGCGGGTTGCGCGTTCGTGGTGTACCCTACTTTTGAGCCCTGAACAACTAAATAATTTTAACTCTTAAAGGAGGTAGAGGTCAAGTATTATGTCTGGTTAACAGCAGCAGACCAAAGGCAATGCTGCAATACATTTTGCAACATCGTACACAAATCAACAGATAACATTTTTTTAAAAGAACAACAGTACTGAATCAAAAAATCTGAATGAATATCGATATTGTGTGGTGTTTTTCTTTTAATGCCCCCAGAATAACACAGGCGTCTTCGAGCGTTGTCGAATGACTGCAATTTGTATATATAAAGAGTTAAGGTCTCCAACTTTTCATCACAGTAGACCATAAAGAAAGCTGAAAAATAGTTATTCTTATCAAAGGAGAATTTGACTGAAATAGCTGTTACATTATGTTCACTATTTTTGCGTGCACATGTCCTTGTTGTTGCTAGAGTTGAACATCCCTTTGTTCCCCAATAGTTTAGAGATTGTTGCTTTGTTTCAGCTCCACAAACAATGACAAACAAAGAAGATTATAGACTCCGTGCTACAACTTTCAGGTTCATTTACTCTAATGTGAAGGGACATGGTCGAAAGCCAGACAAAGATGGGGACCAAGGGAGGTTATCAGGACAGAAACGAAAAAGATGAGAGACTCGGAGAGAGAGAGAGAGTGAGAGAGATAGAGAGAGAGAGAGAGAGAGAGAGAGAGAGAGAGAGAGAAAGAAAGAGACAGTGAAAGAGAGATAGAGAAAGAGACATTTACAGAAAGAGAGAGGCAGACAGAATGAGTGAGTGAGTGAGAGAGAGAGAGAAGGGGGAGAGAGAGAGAGAGAGAGAGAGAGAGAGAGAGAGAGAGAGAGAGAGAGAGAGAGAGAGGAGAGAGACGGGGGGCGGCTTGGTTGGGGGGGGGGGGTAGAATAAGAATAAAAAGAGTATAGAAGCCTTTTCATGTTTAGTGTTCAGCTGCAAAAATGAATGTTTCAAGCATTAGGTTGACTGGCAGGATAAGGAACAATGAAAAAAAAACCCATAAAATAAATCATTAAGAGGGTGAATGAAGAGGGTCTCTTTTTATGCTCGTTTATAAGGCAATGTGTTAGTTACGTTTGCAACCTTTGGACTGAACGACTGATCAGTACTTACGTTAAGCGATAATATATCAATATACCAACCTACCTACTTTGTTTCCATGCCTGCTTTCCTATTTATTCACCTGTCTGCCTGCCTGCCTGCCCAGCAACATATTATTGTGACAAGATTTGCACGTTTATTGGAAATGGGTTAGTGGTATTATTGTCATTACTTTTCAAACGTTTGTGAAACATTTAAAGCATTGCGAGCTACAGTTTCATCCTTTCAACGGATTCTATTAACCAGAACAACAACTCCAATCACAACTTTAAAGCCAGGTCTGTCGAAATGTGTTAATACTGTTAATAATTACTAACGAAATAATAATGTTTTTGTTTTTTTATTTCACATTGAGGTCAATACTTTTGCATCTAACTATCTCACAATCTCATCAGGATAACTTACGATGGCTTTCTATCAAATTTCGGCATATTATAAATGTAGTCATAAATTTCTAGTTATTACTTTCGAAGAAAACATATTATGTACAAAATTATACACACCCTAAGTCTCCATATTATTTGTCCTTTGCATTGACCTCTTCAACCCAACTCTTAATTCATTTGTCTGTATCGTCTTCATGCATTCTATATTTCGACTTTTATTTACATGCTATACTTGTTTAACCGTATTTGGCAGATTACAGATTCGCCGGCGTGTTATTGTCTGTATTGGAAAAAAATGAGAGCAAATTAACTTGTCACTTGAAATACTTTCTCCAGTTTATTGTTTGTCACAAGCTACCTAACATTACTATTAACCCTTAGTTATTGCATCTTCCAGTTGTTGTTTTTTCTGAGAAGTAATTACTCTGGCTTGTAACAATTAGATCAAACCTGGGCAGGGCAGAGGCGCTTTAATTAAAGTAAGAGAGAGAGAGAGAGAGAGAGAGAGAGAGAGAGAGAGAGAGAGAGACCTGGGCAGGGCAGAGGCGCTTTAATTAAAGTAAGAGAGAGAGAGAGAGAGAGAGAGAGAGAGAGAGAGAGAGAGAGAGAGAGAGAGAGAGAGAGAGAGAGAGAGGGGGGGATGAGGGGGGAGAAACGGGGGGAATGTAACCATTATCATCATCATCATCATCATCATCATCATCATTATCATCATCATCATCATCATCATCATCATCATCATCATCATCATCATCATCTTGCCCCTCCTTCCCCACGATATTGGGTATTGGCGCCTAGAAACGTTCCCCACTCAGTTCAGAGCCATGATCTCTACCTCCAGCCAGCTGTGCCTCATATGCCTGCCATCTGCTTCCAGGTCTTTTTGGGGGGTATGTGTTTTACGGCGCTCGCAACTCCAGAAAGGTCATATGAGCGCGCGGGACACATCACATTTTTTCAGTTGTAAGGAAAGTTTAAATTTTGCTCAGGTGGTGGCAAAGGCTTCTTCGATTTCTGACCACAAAAGGGACCTTTAACGTGCGCAACTTGTACACGGGACCTCCGAGATTTTTCGCTTTAATCTAAGAAGGCTGGGTGTTCTCGTTTCCAAATGACTCTTGATCTTTCTCCCCCCCCCCCCCCCTCGCGAGTCTATAGCAGGCTTTTAGAGGATCATATTGGAGCAATGATTATAGAACATAATATGCAAATGCATGTTGTAATCGGTGTCGTGATATTTTCAGAAAACCATCATTAAACGTGTTTGCTCTTTCCTCTATAAACTTTTAAAGTAGAGGAACTGATGCTCACCATTTTGACCTTTGGCCTAAGATGATATCAATTACAGCATGCTATGATTTAAAAACCTTATTCAAACTTCCGTTATAAGAATCAAGAAAAATTCGCCTTAGAATCATTTCTAAATTGTTTAAATAATTACATCAAATAACGTTTTTGAAGATCTGAGGAGATCTAAATGGATTCTGTGTTCGCTATGACGGGAAAATGGTTACTTTATCTGGGAATGTTGTAGTCTGAGATTCGGGATTTTCTCTCGTTCCTGGGCTCAAATATTAGTCTTGTAACAGCTCCCTCCACAATCCTCCCTGCTGATCACGATTCCAGTTCCACATTTTACCCTATACATCCATCCATCCGTCTATACATCCATCCATCCATCCATCCATCCATCAATCCATCCATTCATCCATCCATCCATCCATCCATCAATCCGTCCATCTATCTAACTATCTATCTACCTATCTATCTATCTATCTATCTATCTATCTATCTATCTATCTATCTATCTATCTATCTATCTATCTATCTATCTATCTATCTATCTATCTATCTATCTCTCTCTCTTTCTCTCTATCTGTCTATCTATCTATCTATCCGTCTATTTATTCCTCTCTTTCTCGTTCTCTCTCTCTCTCTCTCTCTCTCTCTCTCTCTCTCTCTCTCTCTCTCTCTCTCTCTCTCTCTCTCTCTCTCTCTCAGTGTGCGCACGTGTACCTGCCTTTCACGCGGTTACACAAAATGTAACAAGCACAAAGCAGCATAAATCCACGAATCCCAGCCACACCCACGCTCAGGACGTTCAATACAATCCTATGGCCGCTATTTGTCCAGCCCTAACAGGTCCCCAAAGAAACCAAAGGACACGGGGGATTCCCAAAGACATCACCCTCGCGACGGAGTGCATTTGCGCTCTCAGCATGCTGGAGACGTTTGCCTAAAGCTTCAAATGCGAGCGGTTTTCTTCTGCATTAATGGTCGAGCATAATATGTTTTAATGCACTTTTACATTGGTTGTGGATACATTTATGAAAAGACACGGAGAACCACGAAAATCGCTGCAAATTCCTAGGTTTCTTATCATTCATTACTCCAATGGTGCATCATAATAATATTCTAAGTGATTTTTTAAAACTAGAGGTGTAACAAATCTCGAAGAAATTAAAAGTTCAAAACTGTAGACCTTTTCTTAACGACTACTTTACAATGGTTCAAAATCATTTTCAGAGAACTTGATTGGGCTGAAGTAAAGGGAGTGGAGCTTGTGGAGACATTGCGTGGATATAAGTATAAACATGAAACAATTAATTTTAAAGGATACATTTTAAACTAACGCAAGAATTTACTTGTTTTTTAATGGAAAAAATAGTTAAAGTGTAAGAACGTTGCTAGTTTACAATGTGTCAACGTAGTATTTGGTATTTAGTAAGATTTTCACAGCGCTCGCAACTGCGTAAGATCATAATAAAGAGCGCGCAAGGCAACGTAGAATATAAACGATGTCGGGGGGAAAATAGTTTTCAAACAGATTGACCGTGCATTTTGAGTATGAAGACGCTCTATAATAATATGCTTCCGATTTTTTACTTAAGGTTTAACAGGAGTGCAGAAATGATATAAATACTAAACAAATGAGACCTGCGGAAATTATGTTGAGATTTGTTCAGAACAAATGTCATTTACTCATTTTTAAGCGCTTGACAACGATTTTTCAACCTTTTTAACCGGAACGACATAGAGAAAAAGCAAACCTGTTAATGCATGTATCGACAGGGGCAAAGGGTGTGGTTAATATTATAGCCTGGCAATCACAACAGGATATCAAATGTGTCCGATTGTCCAGCTTCTGTACAGAGCGAGAGAGACCTAATGGATTCAACGCTTGGGGCATCAGCGCTCATCTCATGCATAAGCAGAAGGAAATAGCATGTGCTTCCTGAGTTCTTGTACAAAATCGGTTGAATAGCTCATTATTTATTGCTCGCGAGCCCAAAAGATTATTACAGATTATGGATATGATGTAATGTCACAGTAATCCGATAAGAGGGAACAGATATAGAAACCCGGAGTATTATTTTTTTATATTAAAGCCCGTGAATGAACTTATAGATTATGCACACATGAGTACTGAAATGTTATTCTTGTCAAGGATTTTACTGATGAAAAGTTAGTTTGGGAGAGGGCGTTACAGAATAAGAAAGTATACCAAGTGGCCTCAAGGCCTACTTTCAAACGGACTATTCTAGAGTGAGTACATCAAACGGTAGGCAATCACCAGAGATGGTTCCCAAGGTTGGGTCCAATGTGAAGAGATATAGCCTACAAGGAGTCAGCGTTCATCTTCTAAAAAACGTACTACCTCTTTATTACCAGAGATTATTGAAAAGAAGACCGGATCTGTCATTAGCTTCAGAGAACGGTTCACGCCGTGGTCACTCTTTGAGTGTGGCCGAAACGATCAGCCTTGACAGATGAGGGTCAAAGGTTACACCCGTTGGCATGTCCTGCAAGGCCCCGATCAATGAAGTGGGTGGTCATAAGGCCAGTATACTGTCTGCGTCCTTGTCTTTATGTGGACGGAGAATCTCATTCATCTTCATCTCAGGGCTGTTTTCTGACCGAGTGGACACAGAATAAGATGAACAACCAGAGAATGGTCTGGATGTTTCGAGAGGACAAGAGTCACCATATTGATAACAATTTAAGTTAAAGAGTAATATCTTCAGACATAGCAGACTTTACTTTTATCCGCCGCTTATACCCTTTTGGGTGTCGCAGGGAAAAAGAAACGTCTCTCTGTCGCCAGCCGCAGAGCTTGGGTGAGGGGGGGGGGGGTGCCGTGGGTGGTTAATGTTTCCCGGACTCCATCTATCAAGAGCAGACGATCCTTAAAAATTCCAAGAATATAATTTATTTATTTATTTAGTTTATTGCATTTTTATCATTTATTATTATCTTTATTTATTTATGTATTATTATTATTATTTCATTTATTCAGTTATTTTTACTTTTTTATTTTTATTTATTTTTGAGGAAGGCAGATCATAAAATAAATAAATAAATAAATAATCATAATGAAAGTTACACACAATTTACGACAGAACGTACCTCAGTAAAAAAAAAAGGGCATTTCATATTTCTTACAAGAAAGATAAATCTGGAAAATGAGAAGAAATGCCCCACACCCTGAGACGCATAGTAGGTAGCCCTTCTGCTGCCGTGTCTCACTCTGTTAGCCTTCGCCTTCCCCTCCTCTGTGGATGCATGTACATGGCAGTATCATAAGAAGCCAGAAATGATGGAGGGGATAAATGTCCTGATCGGCTACAGAAGGAAGCCTTTCTTTGTCGCGATGATAGTAAATGCATAATTCATGTGGTCGGTGCACCAGCTTTCCGGTATAAGGCTAGTCTGACAAAGTAAAGCTTCCAGGAAAGAGGTCTGGATTTCTTCCCTGTCGAAAAGCGGATTGAAAGGTCAGAATTGTAGGTGTTCGATCAAGGCCATTGAATAGTCATGATCTCCTCTTTAACGGTATTAAAGGAACGCATAAATACACTTGCGTGATAATTGTATTCCAATATGTGTACCAAAATAATTAAGAAAACTTCATGTACACTAGTTTTTGTTTCTCATTATAATATTTTATTTTATACATATTATGCGGTTTTTCAGCTTGATCAGCACCAAAGAAAGAATGGAGGTTCAAACAGTAACATATTCTTCGAATTTTGCATTTGCAAAAAAAAATAATTGCCATTTGGTTATTTGGTATTGTTGTTTATTATGACAAAACCTATGCATAAGCAATTTAAAAAAAAACACTTTAAACAATATTTTCAAGACTGAAAACCTGATGTCTCAAGAAAGCAGAGGTCCTTTAGAGGGGAAAAAAAGGGGGGGGGGGGAGACCAGTATTTTTCTTCTGACACGTTAGTAAAGAAAGTAAACAGAATGTCATCTGCAGTTGTGTCCTAGGCTAGAAAGTTCAGATAGTTGATAGCAGAATGTGTTTGTTTTTTTCTAGTCTGGACTGTTAAGTTGGTGAGCACAGCTGAACGTTTTCCATTGTCTGGAGTCTGCCTGCGTAAGGCCAGTTCCAGAGTGGCTCTGTAAGTCTGACCTGTAGCTTGCCTAGCTCACACCGTGCAAATGAAGTATACATTATCGTGTGCTTGAGCAGCGTCGCTGCGTGGTACGTCTGTTGTCAGCTGAGCTGCGCGACTTAGTAAAGTATTTAAATTAAAATCCTAGTGCAGCTGTGCTGACACGCAGTGCGCGCTCACTCAGACACAGAAACCAACGCACAGTGCGGCTGTGGAGACACGCAGACGGCGCGCGCTAGGCGAGCTACAGGTCAGACCAACAGAGCCACTCTGGGACGTTGTTGGTTAGTGTAACATTTCCTGTGCAAAGGTGTTTTTTATTTTAACATTATTTTCTTATCATATTTCTGGACCATTATATGCAGCCTGTTATATTAGACACATTTTGGCTCAGACAATAATATGCGAAGTGCCTACACTAAGTAAACAGAACTAAACATTATTCATTGTAGTGCGGTAAAAAAAATTCGTTGCACAACTTATCCGCAAACATCTTTTTAACAGGAGAACCAATGTCACCCATACTTTGCACCGGAGTTTGTATCAATCTGTCTTAGCTTAATCATTTTTTTCCACAACAATTGAGGCTAGATTAAAAAACTTCTCTTCATAAATGTATATAACATACGTTAAATCTCCGTCACGCAGAAAATGGGATTGTTCACCACACTTCCCGCTTCTTACACATATTTTTCATACACATGTTCTACGTCACAGCTCACCATTGATACATTTTAGTGGCAAAACGTGTAACGAGAAATTGATTTTATAGAGAACATATAGTTTGCACTAAATGTTATCAAAACATGTACACCATAAGCATAATGTCGAGATTAGAAGAAAAAGTAACGAACTTACTTTTAAAAGCGATTAGTGCCCCAGTTGTAAACCTTTTAAAATCTGAAGGTACAACGCACTGGGATTTTTTAAATTAGTCATTATTAAGGAATTTTCTAGAATACAGCTAACAAGCAGGGGCGGCTCGTGGAGTTAAAAAGTGGGCGTGCACAGGCTATAACAGATTGAAGATAGTCAAGGGCATAGTAAATGGATTGTCGCTTTGATTTCTAGAACTAAATCTGTTTGTTAGCTAAACATCAGTTTCTTCATCCTGCATTGGAACTGAACACTCAAGTAATAGATTTCACCACTCCGCTACGAAGCCATTCAAAGGCACAACTCACAGGACGCAGTAGGGTGACTTAAGTATGTCACGTTCACCTCCTTCAGGTTCACGGTAACAGAGTCGCTTAAAATAGTGGCAAGAAAATGAACCAATCACAATTCACTTGAGCACTCTGCTGTATTGCTCCGGGGATCACATAATTTTCGCAAAGAATAGTGTACAGTCTATCGCGTTTATTTTTAGACTGCCTACTGTGGGCTACGTTTCGGGGGTGCCCATTTGAGATGTGCCGTCTTATTAATATTATTGTACCGCCAAACTCACTGCGAGTGTCGTCATCGTTTGGGTTATCCCAAAGAGCGATTATAGGTCAGGTTAACTCTGTTGAACATCTTATTATGTTTTGTTAAAGCGCGTGGACTTTGACATGGCATAGTAGATGTTTTACGGCGGTTTTGACTCAGAAATTGACAGTTAAATCGCCAGCGACGACCTTTTTTGAAATAATATTTGGCTAGTGTTTGTTTGTTACTTCTTTTATTTTATGTTTGTGGATGCTTTTCGTAATAGAACATTAAAATAAAATTGGGCGGCACTGCACGACCGTGCTCTATGAACAAACCTCGCCTGCTAGCAGGTGTTTGCAAAAATATTGATCTATTAGACAAATTGATACATTATGCAAAAGTTGGAGAGTCCACGTTCGATAGTTTAGGAAATATTTGACTCTACGTTGCCTCAAAAGTTTTTGACCACACTGCCTT
Organism: Aplysia californica; assembly: GCF_000002075.1. Lineage (NCBI taxonomy): Eukaryota > Metazoa > Mollusca > Gastropoda > Aplysiida > Aplysiidae > Aplysia > Aplysia californica. The sequence goes on along the minus strand of NW_004797309.1, from coordinate 1,173,959 downwards.
TACGCTTGGTGAGAGCAAAGTGGACAAAGAACCACACGAGCCGTCAACTGCTCCACCAACAACTTCACGTTATAATCAAAGTTCTTTGTTTAAAATATCTCTCTTAGCTCGAAAAAGCTTAAAGGGAACACCTA
>NW_004797309.1:1158825-1168825 GCF_000002075.1 Aplysia californica | reverse complement strand
GATAGATAAGACAGTATGATAATCTGGTCTAAAAAAATACACGATCTCGGAATGAAACAAGTTCCGAATCCATTCAATAGGGTAGAGTCTGTACCATGTCGTCACTATTCCTACGAGCATTGGAGAAATATTGTATATTATGTTTATCGCTCTATCAACACTATCAGGTTATCTAAGATGCGGGACCTCCAAGTTTAACGTCCATCTCCGAAAGCACAGAGCCAAATAGGAAATTCGTGTAAAGTGCCTTTCCCAAGGACACAACGTCGGGTCGAGCTTAGGCCCGCATCCCTGAAACCGTCATCTCACGATTACGGGTCTAGTAGCCCAACCACTAGGCTACCGAGGCCTAGCATTGAAGAGTACCAAGAATGTTCAAATGTGAGGCAGCGTGGTGGGGTCAGGCTCTCATCAATATTTGGGCATGTAGAGTTATTGATATCATCTTAAAGCTTGTTCACTTGTCTTTATTTGGATGAAAAAATATCCATTTATCTTGAATTCAGGTCGAGATGTTTGGGAAAGAAGGAGGTGTGGGTCATTTGTTTTCAGAGGTAAAATAAGTGAGAAAATGGCCGCCAAAGATTAGTTCTTTCCTTGGCCTGAGAGTCCGTGGTAACTGAAAAATTTACAATTGTAGTGCCTTTAATCAACTTTTTCAGAAATATCCACACAGAAATGAGTTCTTTAATGGGCATGAAAGGTGTTGAGCCAAAAAACAAAAATTAAATGTTGATAAAAATTTACAAACATGCGGAAAAATGCAAATTGTTCCACTTTGATTATTTTGACGACAGCCTGATTCCACCACGCTGCCTCACAAATGTAGGTCTACGTGCTTTTACTGCACCCACAAGTTTTGCCTTACACTTTTTTTAAAAATAATGTTCTCTGTCTAGGCCTTCCGAGAGTCAAATTTTTTTTCCCAATATTTCTTCACCCTCTTGATTCTTTATCAAAAGTAAAATTATTTCTAAAAGTAGGTCTACGTGCTTTTACTGCACCCACAAGTTTTGCCTTACACTTTTTAAAAATAATGTTCTCTGTCTAGGCCTTCCGAAAGTTTGTTTTTTTTTCAAATATTTCTTCCCCCTCTTGATTCTTTATCAAAAGTAAAATTATTTCCAGGAACAATGCCTGTCAAATATCAATATTCAACTTCATTTATTTTGACGGTGGGTTTTGTTTCGGTTTTTTTATTTTTTTTTTATTTTGTCATGAAAGCGTGAGGGGGTGGGGAAGGTGTAATAAATAGCTGCTTGTTTACGGGAGATGGTGCCCCTAACTTGATTGTGGTATATTGGAATAACACACAAACACAGGCACTCTCTCTCACACACACACACACACACACACAATCAAACGCACACAAACACACATACATAAACACATACACGCACACACATAGATACACATACATACACACATACACACACATCGATTGTCAATATTTACTTCGTTTTATCGCCCGCGCGCTCTTTATTTGCTCTTTTTTATTCTTATTATTCTATCACTCATCAAGAGACATTCAAAAGAAATCTTTAAGCTCATCTTAAGCTGACGTGATGCTCTCTGAAGTCTGAAGTCGATCACTGTTGATGTAGAAGCCCGGTTCAGTGCATGAGGGAGTGCGCACAAGTGCGCTTATGTCTATGTGCAGGTGCATGTTTTTGTGTGTATGTGAGTGTATGTGTGTGCGTGTGTGTGTGTACATAGTGCGTGAGTGTGTGTGTGTGTGTGTGTGCGCCTGTGTTACAGAGTGAGCGTGTGTTACCGTGTGAGTGTGTGTGTATGTGTGTGTGTTTGTGTGTGTTTGTGTGTGTGTGTGTGTGTGTGTGTGTGTGTGTGTGTGTGTGTGTGACGGTATGCACGTGTTAACGTGTGTATAAACGAATGTGCATTATTCTAAGAGCTCGAATATAGCTAGTGATATTATCATCATTGATGTAAAACGCCAAGAGCTCAATGGTTAGGAGTGGACGCTATAGAAATCTACGGAAATAGAATTATAAGTCTAATGTAGCCCAGTGCCCGGTCGAAACTACTTACTCATTTTTGTAGGGTTCTTAATTCATACAAATGCAAAGTACCACCCTCTTTTCCTCTTATTTCCCTCAGTACAAAAGATACGTGAATCCAGCGGCTCTTCGCACTAGCCAGCTTGGCACGCAACGCAAGGCAAATGTATGGTGGAAATGAAGAGGACGGTACTTTGTGTTTTCATCATAGGGAGTCGCCCTCTAGCTCTCAGTGTTGACTCTGCTGAAGAGGCCAGCTCGGAGAGGCCAAGAAATCAAATGTGACTGTTCTTAACGAACCCAACCAAAGAGGAGGACTACTTTCTGCCATTAAAAGAGTCGTGACCGGCTCACACATGAGAATCACGCGTGTGGCCGGCCCTCCTGTCCTTGGAAGAGAGGTTTGGGGTGAGGGTTTAAAGACGACATATTGTAATGGCAGTGAAGTAAGGCTGAATTATTCTAATAGTTGCAAACAGTTTGCCTACAGCAATGTATTAAGTTTCGAGCTTGCTGACTTACTAAAACAAATCTACCTCTCTCTTTGGAACTGCAATGGTTTTTGTGATTTTTTCACGTTTTCGTTTTCTTTAATTTTAGTCCAGCCTTAAGACGTTTGGAGAATCGTTAAAAATGTCTTATATTATGGGAACGGAAATTAACCTGTGTCACAGGTAAATAAAAATGTGCAGAAAACACTGACTCAAAACATTTATCAATTTTTAATTTATAATGTGTAAGTTTTGCAACGTTTAGATATTTCGAAACACGTTTCTTTCCTTGTTCGAGGGCTCCAATGAAAGCGTTTAGGAATTGAAATAGGTTCAAGCTATCTTTCTTTGATTGTGAATTAAATATATAGGGTCTAAGTTGTTATACTTTTTTCGTTCTGCTATATTTCGCAAAAAACACCGATAGATTGATTTTTGTAAACTATATTTCCATATTTACAGGTACATTTGGGAGATAGAGACACGATTGAACTAGATTAAGTAAACTGAATAAGACGACTGGGTCAGATTAGACCTAGTGAGTTCAACCCCATTAGAGGGATATTAGTAACGCCTACCCGTGTGAACGGTGTTATGAAAACACCATCAATAACTTCTCTCATCTACTTGCCCATCCAAGCTCACGACAGCATCAGTCCAGTCATTTAGCCTAGCTTCTGATGTGCATTAGCCTGCGGCCCAAAGACCATTTCAGTCAACAGCATGCGTGGGAGATCCTATGGACTGGCATTCCAACTGCCGAATTAACCACATCCTGGTCCAGAGCGTTGAGTGTTTGAACCTGTGGGAAGAGCAGTTAATTGACTGGTTGGGAGACTGAAGCGACTCTCTAATGTTTCATTAGAGCCTGGCGTTTCACGAAGAGCGGAGGTGGCTGGGTGTGGACAAACCCATCTTATAAAGAACGTTTGGCTCTGGCCACTTTAGAACGCACAGCCAGTGAGTGATGGGAGAGGAAGAGATGACGGTTACAGACGGAGGCGATGACAGAGAACAGAACTTCAGAGGGGAACACATGTGTAAACACACTCTCACTCATGAAAAACACTAAGGAAACTAGAGGGAGAGAAAAGACAAACTGTAGTCAGAATAGAAGGCAGCCATTCCGGTATGCGGGAAGATGATGTATATTAAGACAGTCGAAGATTTAGTTTTATGGTGAAATGATCACGAAAGTGGTGTCGTCATTGCTAAAGTTATGAGTGGAGGCTAGACTAAAAGTTGAGGAATTTAGAGGGCGAGATCCGGTGCGTATTATTATTATATAGTACATAGATACAAATCTGCTAAAAGAAGTAAAAAGAAAAAAGCCCTCAATGAACAAGCGGCCAGGATGATACTATGATCGTGCAAGCATACACACAGAAATAGAGACTAAAATTGTTATAAACGATCGAGATACACATTCCGCACCCCACCTACCAGGAGCATAAGATCATGATATAGATCTAGTCTGCTGACTAACGGACGAATGTTGATATAAAAAATGGACTGACAAACTAACAAAACAACAGACAGACGAATTAATAAACAGGGAAACGGACCTTCATAAAAGAACTGTTTCCGAAATGTAAACGACTTACCTTATTAATCAAATCTATCGACAGAAGGAAAGCTAGACTCATAGGCAATTTACACAGCGGTTACACACTCACAAATTCAAACGTCCAGACGATAGGAAGTCGATAGGCAATTCAAGAGGAGTTTGAATAGGATTAAATGTGGAGCTTACGCACTGAAAGACGTAATTTACTGTCAGAAAAAAATGTAACAAAAATAGCTCAACGAAGGTCAGGACTAGAGGCCGAACTTGGTACTATACTACGTCTGGTCATAATGGCGCAATACACAACAAAGACATTCAATATTAGTTGGGGAATTTGAGGTTGAATATTTAATAGTGAATGTCACAGGAGGCCAAAAACAGATAAACACATGAATGTTCGTTGAGTGAATGTCTATATTCAGTTGTTTTTTAAACTGGATTCCCCCCCCCCCCCCCCCGCTCCCAACACTCCCCCCTTCCACCACTTTTTAAAATTTTGAAATGTAAATGGACACAGTAACAAACACATACACATTATCATAATATGTGCAAATACTGTCCCTACTCTCTCTCTCTCTCTCTCTCTCTCTCTCTCTCTCTCTCTCTCTCTCTCTCTCTCTCTCTCTCTCTCTCTCTCTCTCATTCACTCTCCCTCTCTATCTCTCTCTCTTTCTCTTTCTTTCTTTCTGTTTGCCTCACACACGCACACACACACACACACACACATGCGCACACACACACACACACACACACACACACACACACACACACACACACACACACACACATTACTTCAAAATCAATGCAGATCAAAACTTATTTCAAAACCTGAAACATCAGTTAATACAGAAACATTGTACTTCACGTCTTCAGTGCACTATGTAACAAAAGGAACAGACAACCAACCGTTGGTTAAAGAAAATGAAGAAAAACAAAAAGAACTCCCCCCAAACTGTAATTATACAGGCACAGACATTCTGAGACAGACAAACCGGCGACAGGTCTATGCATAAGTGATAAGACACCAGCGCAGTAGAGTACGCGCACTAAAAATAAACCGAAAACGTTGAAAGTTAATCTGCTTAAAGAAAAGTTATACTCGTATATTTTCCTTGAACGTAATCTTTCGCCGGTGGGGTTTTTTTGGTTTTTTTTGGGGGGAGGGGGGGGTTTCATCCGCTAAGGTAGACCTAATTCACAGACAGGGGTACTTAAGTCTAAGACCACTTGCAAACACGCTGAGTGGTCACCTTGGGTCGACCTGCACGTGGGCGTTCTTGGACTGATCCTGTGGCTTAATGGTGCTGCCTCAAGCGGACCATGACAGAGTGTGACACTGTAAGCCTTCTGGCAACTTCTCGGGCTCCAACTCCACCCTGCAGCAATGCCATAGCTCTGGCATGATAGAAGTCTCAATTTTCGTCTTGGTAGCATATTGATGCGATACTGGATTGTGTGCAAACGGCGGCTTATGTTGCCACCAAAGTGAGCACAGTTCGAGACAGTACGTCCGTTTATCACATGCACCAGAAAGTTTATCTGAGGAATGTCCGTTGCGTCGCACACAAGTCGATACAAAACAGCAAATTTGGCTAAAACTTCCCGAAGATTCCCGTGCAGCACAAGATGCTTTTGCCCCCATAGGAAGCTTTGCAGTAGGCTTTGGTAAGCCATTAACACTTTCTGAGCAACACAATTAGAAACATTTCTTGTTCTCTTTTTTAAAGATTTTTAAAAAAATCAGGGCTGTCAGTCAAGGTGGTCCCTAACTTATGCTGAAGTCTCTATCTCTCTCTCTCTCTCTATCTCTCTATCTATCTATCTATCTATCTATCTATCTGTTTATCTATCTATCTATCTATCTATCTATCTATCTATCTAAAACTTAGAGAAAGTGTGAATCGGCTGTTTATTTGTCCGAGCCATGCCGTAACAACCAAAACAAATTAGGAGAATGGTTAGGTGGGGGAGAAGGTGGTGTCAGTTTAGTAGTAGTGATCAGAAGGATGGGGAAAAATCGACGACAAGAGCTATTGTTGGCTTCACGTGTCGGAGAGGCTAAAGCTACGCATGCTAAACCTGGATGGCATCATCCATTGATGAACGATTTGGTAATTTTGATGGACGATTGGGATCACCAGGGTAGTGACTGGCATCATGCAACGCCACGCATGGTAATACATGTATATTATGTTGCTGGGCAGTACCAAAATGTTAGCTTCTTACAGGTGGCAAACATGGCAATAATTTGGTTTACACGCAATGTGTTGGAGGAAGCGTTCTCCGTTTCATGTGAAACCTATTGCTGCATCGATGACACTAATATGCCAAGGAAACAGAACTAACAAAAGCCCACCTGGAACGAAACATTAGGCGATTGGAAAGAAATTGCAACAATACATGCAACCGTCTAAGAGAGAGGAGAGACATTGAACTATGCTTGGGTCCCTCAAAAATAAATAAATAGAGAGAGAGAGACACACACACTCAGAGAAAGAGAGGGTGGGGAAGAGAGAGTAAAGTAGGGGTTATAGAATCACCGTTGTAACAAAACCTTTTTAACCTCTTCACTGCTGAGTAGACGTATGTTCTGGCTTGTATTCTCCACTTATTGTTTTATCCGGTTGACAAAAAGAAGTCTTCGTTGGTATAGTTACAGCTTGTGATTTTGCTTATTCTGAAACAATTCTCTGTGTTTAAATATTCCTTGAATTAACATTTTATTTTGTCAATTCAGATGTTGGTAGACATTTTTCAGCAGTGAAGGGGTTAAAGATCTTGAAAAACACACAATAGCCTTGATCTGGATATTTGTAAATGTTTAAAATTACTTCATTTATAAGAGAAGTACATATTGTATGAGTTCTACTTATCACGGGCTTGTCTTGAATCTCAAAGCTCAAACAATCGGACCGTACTGGCGATAATGTTCAGTTAATCTATAAAAGAACTCCCGTTTAATTGCACTAAAGGATGTGAATAATGTGATATCACGAAAGATCATGTCCGCAGATGGGGCGGATTCCTTAGTCTAAGTTGATTCATTATCTTTTAGATTGTTTTGCTAGATTCTATTTCCCCTGACGTTTTCAGTTGGCAGAAAGATCTAAACTATATTCTCAAAGCATTCCCACGGTTTCAAGAAAATAATCTTTCGGCTCCCCAAAACAAGAATTGTTAGATTTTCCCCTCTCCTTTAATTTCCGTAGTGCAAAATTCTCAATGCTCATTCACAAAATATCCATGTTATTTCTGGGAGTCCGGCAGTGGCTTCTGCCCATCCAGGCGTCGACTATCAGTGGGATTGGACACATCGTTATGGCTGTAATCTGGAGACAATCACAGGATCGGGTGAGCCCACGCGCCAAGGCGGCCCCTGGAGAGTTGGATCAGGCTTCGATAAGAGAGACGGGGATTGGACTTGGTGGGTTACTCGCGAGGTGGAGAACACAGTTTTCTCGCTTTTTTTCTTTATTCTAATCTTCATTTTTGGGTGGTTGCTTTTGTTTTTGTTTTTGTTGCTGTTGTTGTTGTTGTTGTTGTTGTTGTTGTTGTGTGTGTGTGTGTGTGTGTGTGTGTGTGTGTGTGTGTGTGTGTGTGTGAGGGGGAAGGGTGCGAATGGGTGTGGGTGAGTGCGTCAGTGTGTGTAGTTCGTTTGTGTGCGTGTGTGTTTTTGTTTGTGCGTGTGTCTGTATGTGTATGTCCGTGTGTGTGTGTTTGTGAGAATGAGTGAGTTTGTTTGTTTGTTTGTTTACTTGTTGTTTGTTGGAAAAGGTTTCTTTTTTTTTGGGGGGGGGGTTGTCGGGGGAAGTAAATGTTTTACGGTGCTTGCAACTTCATAAGGTCATATGAGCGCGCGGAACGTATTAATCATTTTTAACTTGTAGGAAATTTTGAATTTTGCCTCTGTGGCGGCCGAAGCATACTCTTATCGATTCTGGATCACCAAGATATCTTTAACGTGCGCAATTTGCACTCGGGACCTCCGAGATTTTTCTACCTTGTCCGAGAAGGCTAGATCTAGGTGTTAGATCAGGGGTGTAACTGATAAACAGCCGTAAGAAGGAGCCAATGAGTCGCTGTGGATAGGCTGCAGAAAGAGTGGGAAAAGGAGGTGATGGGTTGGGGGCAGAAAGTGGAGATGAAAGCAGTCGACAGAACATTGTTAGAGAGTACGAAAAATGTGAAAGGAGAATATTTTAGAGAAGAAAAATTTAGGATTTGAACCTGTAGCCCATTGAAATAGAGGTGAACACCGAAACCTCTCGACCACGAGAGCCCCCACAATGTGTTTGGAGAATAGACCTCTCGGGTGTTCTTTAAAAAGTTTACTCATGACTTCAGGATTAATGTTTTAGAACTGGGAGAATATCTTGAAATTGCATTTTAGTAAATTAGAACAGATATTTGTCATCAGACGCTTTTGGGCTATTCATTTTAAGTCATAATTTCTGCCTTTTTACTAGATATCTTAACCCCATGAGCTGTGTATTATTTCATATGCAATGACTGAAGACATTGTTCAAAGATTGGGTTAGTATTAGTTCTAGATAGGACTACTACGGTTTGCCCAAGTTCACAATGCGTTGGCATCATGTTGAAAGCAAAATAAAAATGAAGTTTAAAAAACCAAACAAAATCAAACAAAACAAAACACAAAACAAGTAGGGATTATGTCATCAATATGGAAAAGATAACAAAAATAGCCAACCCAGATCCCGAAGCTCTCAATGAGTTAGCCTTTGATTTACTGACGATCAGTTGAAGATAAGCAGAGACAAGTCTGGGCTACAAAAATATACAAACCGTCTCAAAGCATGCTGCGCACTGTGTGATATGAAGGATAGCACCAGCATAAATGAGGTTCTGAGTATAAACAGGAAACCTGAAGCGCTGGAGATCAATATCAACTGATCCCAAGGGAAGTAAACCAGTGAATTCAAATACCTAGGCAGCTTTTTCAGAAATACGACAAACTTGATGCCAGAAAGCAGATGCAGTCAGTTACCAACTCGCACTCTCCTCCTGAGAAATCTCTCAACATCCCAACAGAAACCAAGTCAAAACTCACAAAAGCCATTTGTTATACCAGCCAACGCTAGCTTACCGGGCCAAAATTGGTCGTTGACCAAAAATACAGGAGAGGAAACTGATCAGCTCCGAAATGAAATGTTTGAGGAGAGCAGTAAATAATTCTCAAAGTAACCATACCCGAAACGAGACGGTGAAAGACGCAGTAGGTACAACACCAGTCCATCGCCACCTCGATCCACAGAGAGTGAAATGGTTTTTGTCTTCGTCTCGAGAATGCTCGCACACAAACCAGAACTGAGAGCCAACAATGGGAGACACTCTGGCTGGAGAAACAGAGGGGGACAACCATGTACTAGTAGCTGGATCAACTCTCTAAAGGACACCAACAGATCACACAACCTGACCCTCTTTCAAACCTCTCAACTTGCAACTGACAGACGTTTTTTTATCTCCAAAACACCCACAAGACCAACGGAACGAAAAAGTAACTGTAAAATAAAAGTAAATTAACTGTGAATCTAGGTCAAATAATTGTATATTTCTTCATAGACTCTGACATTACTAGTTCGATTATTATCTCAAAAGCTTGTTAATCGATTCTTTTTCTGAGTAATTAATTTTACGGTCATTTTGAATACGAAAAAATCGTAACTTTTGTAACAATTTGTTCTTAAGTTAGTAAGCCCTCTGGGTATTTAATTGGAGAGAAATACCCATCACGTATTAAGAAAGAAATAAGGAAGATTGCAGCGCCCGGGGCACTCGAGGGTTTTGAATAGGCAGACTAATTAAGAATTTGTTCTTCACATCTTGTAGGGAGGAAAATATATTTGTCATGGTGGTGTAACGGCAGAGGAGCTGGGGGAATGATATGATGGAATAGCAATATT
>NW_004797309.1:1155840-1158523 GCF_000002075.1 Aplysia californica | reverse complement strand
TGTCTTCAAATAAAACGAGACACTTGTCGTATAGCTGCGCGCGCCTTTAATTAAATTTCTGTTAGCTGCTTCTTTGGCACAAAGTATAAATTACGTTTTGTGTCCAACGTTATTAACTTTCAAGTGTTCAGCTTGACTTACAAGAACTTCATTATCTCGGCTTTGACCACTCCCCCCCCCCTTCCGGCAAAGTATTGTTTAACGTGTCGGTAAATAACTTGCCCCGTCATTCTCTTCTCTCCGTCCAGTCGACATTAGGATGAATTCCAGAGAGCCACTAATTATAAGCAACAATTTAGTTTGATAGAAAGGTTTTAAATCACAAACAAACAAAAGGGAACTCAATCACGTTGAGTCTTGAGTTACGTAACATATTTAGTACATTAATTCTATAGCACCTCAGACCACGGGTTGCAAAGTTGTGGTAAGGTAGAGTTATTACAAATAATTATAGACTCCACAAGGGCTATGATTAGGTGCTTGCATGGTTTCGATTACCCGCCGGCGGGAGTTAAGTTTTGTAGAGGATCTATGCCTTTGTGCAGAGATATACTATTCCTATCTGCCCTGGTTTGGCAAAGTTATGACAAAAAGACACCTTTTCTTACCCCATGCCTGTATAATTTAAACCTTCAGAAAGACTAAATGATTACTAGTTGAGACTATGATTGGTACAAACTTTAAGTTCGAGTCCACTTGGAGTCAAACTCTCAGTTTAGGTATATCATTAGTATGCTTCCTTCTTTAAGTACATTGGGGTCTTCTGAGTTGTTGTTTTTTTTTTTGGGGGGGGGAGTTTCAATTTAACTTGCTCATACTTACTTGCGTTCTTACTTACTCTCTGGCTGTACTGTCAGGTATACAAGGAAGAAAGTAGTGTACGACACATTTGTCGGTCCCTGTTCACACCCTCTAACTTTGGCATATTCAAACCCTGAGTGTTTGTCTCCTCTCTGACGGTACTCCTATAACTGCCATTATTGTTCTACCTCTTCTTCTTTTTTCCAGTTAGTCTCCACTACCATGTTGATAGGGGAATTTTTTCTCTGGCATTCTTTAAACATGCTCCAGATATCTCCATCTTTTCAATTTCATAGTCGTGTTGATAGCTTCAATCCCAGCTCTTTCCCATAGTTCATTTTTGTTTCGTTACAGTTTTGTAAAAGTAATAAAGTAGTGGAAGCAGTGTAGTAGTTGTAGAAATGGCATAAGCAACAGTAGTAGTAGTAGTAGTAGTAGTAGTAGTAGTAGTAGTAGTAGTAGTAGTAGAGGAAAGAGACGAAAATATGAGAGAGAGAAAAAGAGAGAAAATCTTGAAGAGTGAGAGTGAGAGAGAGAAAGAGAGAGAGAGAGAGAGAGACAAACAGACAAACAGACAGACAGACAGACGGACAAACAGACAGACAGACAGACAGACAGATAGACAGACAGACAGACAGACAGTAGGTAAGCATGTCAGTTCTCAGTAGTAGAACAAAGAAAAGATACACAACAAGATAATAATAATAAAAGCAGTAAAAATCAAGGAAATCCATCCATCTTTTTCTGGCAATCATTGTGTCGTTACCACATCATAGATCACTAACCGACCCTCCCTAAATCTGTGTCACTGAGCTCAGATCGATCAGCTAGCTTGACCCTTGACCCCTATCGTTTGGCAGGAAGGATCGAAGGCAAACGAATGACAGCCAGATGAAGTATAGGCCGCACTGGATGAAGTTTGGCGGATTCCCAGTCTGTTGAGCTGGAGTACTCGAGGCAGAATGAAGTTACAATTTATGACTTCATGATATTATTTCAGCAGACGCCATCCTGTTAGTTTTCTCGAGAGAGCATGCATTTAAGGGTAACGTGGAACTAGAAAAGAGTAAACTAGGTTACATGTAGCTCATCATGGTGTGGGAAATCTCGGTGTGCTGTTCAGTAGAAGAAGTACAATTAGATAAGGTATTGTGTTAACTATAACGATGACAAGGAAATAGAAGAAATTTGCCTTGACTCGACTGAGTAGTGTATTGTCTTGCTTTTTATAACTCACCAATTCACCAAATCTTTGAATCTGTCTGTCTATCTATCTATCTATCTATCTATCTATCTATCTATCTATCTATCTATCTATCTATCTATCTATCTATCTGTCTATCTGTTCATCATTCACTCACAGAAAAATAAATTGAACGGCGAAATGAAGGATTTGGGAATTCTGACTAATCGCACAACTTGAGAAAGAAAACCCCCGCCAGCTGTGGCAAAGATACACCAGCCGCAAGCGGTGGGCTACGAGATGCCTAATTAATGGGGCTGTAGTGTTAGCCTGGGCGTCCACAGCGCTGACATCCGGACAAATACACATTTGATCAGGCTCACTGGCGATCTTCTGATGTTCTGGCGACAGCAACCAGCGCAGATCCCTCAATGGAGAAAGGCTGTGGCCGGGGACAATGCTCAGTCTCAAACAGTGACATTCAGACGGAGCGGCGACGCTAAAAGCAAAAATCTGTACCGTCTCGAGGTCTCTTTTGTATTGTTGTTTTTATTTTTTGATACAGTCGGAACTACGGAAGGGTTGATTAATTTCCAGGTGTCTGCTGTTTTTCCTTTTTTCCAAGTCTTTCGGGTCTCTGCCCTTCTTCTCCACCACCTCCACCCGCACCCCTCTCATATTCTCCCTTTTACTTTCTCT
>NW_004797309.1:1151966-1155484 GCF_000002075.1 Aplysia californica | reverse complement strand
CCACCTCTTTCTCTCTCTCTCTCTCTCTCTCTCTCTCTCTCTCTCTCTCTCCCCACGTCTATATGCAAAAACAAAAGAAAGGATCGGAAAGGAAACTGGGTAGGGGTGTGGGTTGAAAAACACGGACGCGCAGAGTGTAATAATGACGAGGGATATACTGACCGAGATTCCCACGATTTTGGGTATTTTTCTAGCAGTTTATCGGGATTTTTTTTCGTCGTAGCTTCCTGTGTGACGAATCACTCCGACAACCGAGCCCTTTTAGTGTCTAAAGGAAGTGATCCTGACAGGCTCATGGCATTTGACAAGACGAAATTCTGAGGACGCAAATTGAGGTATGTGAGCTGAAAGGGTTTCATGGTGGTATCAGAACTTTATGGGCGGAGTTGCATATAGTTGAGAAGGAGAATCGTTTTAATAGAATAAAATGAATCAATGATCCAATGATGATTCATTGAAAGCCCGCTGGAACAAACTCTCGAAATCGTTTTCTGACGTAGTTTATGATTTGGTCCTGAAGCTGCGTAGTATTAGCAGCAAATAATAACGCAACCAAAATAACAACAACAGCAACAGCAGCAACAGCAGCAACAGCAGCAACAGAAGCAACAGCAGCAACAGCAATAACAACCACAGTTGTAAACTATTTTTTTTAAATTCATCTCAATTGAAAAGATTTGTGAGTCCGTATACTAGGCTATTGAGTATTCTTGCAATATGCTCAAAACAAACACGTTTCCCATTTATTATAATGTTGGTCTGCGTTTTAGCTTTTGGATGGGGTGCCAAATTGTAGTCATATCAAAACAATATTTCCAGCACCCATCTTTTTAGAAGAATCCGACTACCAAAGCATACTTAAAAACGAGGCAAATTACTTCAAGGCTAATTTCTCTTTTTATCTTTTGAAACACAACACTGGGGTTACTTTTAAACAACGACACAAAGCACAGTTTAGGATAATTTCAGAGGAGAATTCTTTGTGCCTCGTCAGGACCAATTTAAGGGAGGAAATTATATTTAATAAAAAAGCAAACATGAGTTGGAACTTGACTTTCAGCTTATTTAATCAGTTCGTTAACCAACAAAGGCGTCTTTCAGGTTTTGGACACAAATTTTCATATTGATCCCAACGATTGAATAAGAATAATATGATCATGACAAAAGCTACCCAAAGCAGTCATTGCTAAGTTATGACAGTTTAGAAACGTGTAAAGAATGCCCAGAATTATTATTCTTTAGAAACATAAGGTCTTGACGAGCATAGACTGTTTCAAAAGGAATAATGGAGTTGAGGAAACAAGTAGATAGATACGCAATGTCACTGAGCAAACCGATGAAGCCTTTTAAAACGACATTTGATTCCAACTCCCAATAAACAAAAATGAATCAACGACTTAGGCAAACCATCAAGGCTGGTCGCTAAGACTGTACACCAAAAACAACGCGTACAAGAGCAACAAAGAGAGTCGGCTTGATACAATTGTAGCCACTAAAATGTCAGGTACAGCCATTCATTTCAAATAGATTCCGACAGTGAATGAAGTCGTTGACTGACTTTGCCCTTCAAGGCTATTAGTTTTAAAAAGTTCAATATGGAGCAAACAAAACTTGCAACAACAAAGAATAAAAATAGCTTGCAAAAGCTTTTGAATACAACGTAATTGCAAATCCACTTGCTGTTGTGCATCTTGAGATGTGTTTTATTTTCTTTGCCTCTATGTGAGATCACTCTGTGGTCACGGGAAACATCTCGTTCACGTTGGTTCTGAAGGGATGAGTGGCGGACGCTTGTCTCTAACTTGGACCCGATTACCTCCCCTTTCAGTAGTTTTAAAGCTCTGACCCTCTAACTATGCAAATTCCGCGGAGTGATTCCACAGAAAGACCAGATAAGAACGATTAGTTGACTGGCAGAGCAAAAACTGGAACGGCCTCCATTACGGTTAGAGAGGAATCGATGGTAGGCTTAGGTTCCCCTCTCACCATGTGATGTCTGTTGCAAAAAGAAACGGCTTGGAGATAAGAAAATACCCTTATCTGCCTTGGGCGAACCAGTTTCCTTTTGAATGTCTCCCCCGAGGAATGGAGAAACCTTCGCCCACACACATGGATAACATTAGACAGCATGGGATCAGTGATGATGACATCCTATGTCTTTACATGTAGCTGACACAGGACATATATTGTCGACACTTAAGGATTTAGACCCCAAATATTTGTAAACTCTGATCATGCCCAAAAGTACAAACTAGTGATTTAAAATCAGGTTGGTTTCGAGGTTTCAGGTCGGGAAATAGTTGAAATGTCCTTTTTTAGGTTCACATAATTATAAAAGTTGTCTATGAAGCCTAACTTCTGATTTTCATCGTTCTTTTATATGATTTGACCAAGTGAGTGGAGAGCCATAAAGCAAACGCACGCGCACACACACACACACACACACACACACACACACACACACACACACACACACACACACACACACACACACACACACACACACCAGTAGGCCCGAACCGAAGATCAAGAGAATTATATTCATGATTAAAACCACAATTGTCATTTTTTGTTATTCCACTATGATAGCAACGGTGCCAAGGCACGCTCAGAATAGTTTTATTTTTGCAAATAAGAGAATTAAGATAAAACTTTTGAATAATCGATTTTCAACCTGCATACTGGAAATTATTCCCGTTTGCGTTTAAGAATTTATAACAATCATAAACTATTCGAAACTGTAGAACGGCAAAAGAAAATATGTATTATATTGAATATTTATACCTTTGTTCAAGCATACACCACACACATATACACACTCTCTCACACATCGTCTATTCTATACACAAGTACACAAGCATACATAATAATATTATATTTGCGCACTCTCACAGACCCACAGTCACACGTATATGACATAAATGAACAAATGTTAAACATAAAAATATTCCATCTTCCGAGTGCTGATACCAATTTTCAGCAGTGTTTTGATGGAGGTTACCTTAAATCATTTTGTACTGTCTTGTGCATTGGATGTGTGCAATGGAAGTAAAACATCCATTTGGCCACTTTATCTCCGTTACCTCACAGCATTGCCTTTGCTGTTTCATATATATTTTTATGTTTGACTTTCATTTGTAGCTTTTCTAACCGTTTTATTCTCTATTTTGCTATTGAATTTTCAAAGAACTAGAAGTACGCAACAGCATCTGTAAGTTAAAAACTGGTACGTTATTCCTGTCTACGACCAAACTCATAATGATAACTTGGATGAAAGCGTGAGAGAGTTTTTAGTACTGGTTTTGTTGGATTGCTGGAGTTCAACGACCAACTAGAAGGAAAAAAGAAAGCTTTTCCAACAGCAAAATTATTATGTGGTAACCTCACAGAAGGCAGCGATGTGGCGAAAAAATTTCTGTCTGACGGGACGAGAGCTGTTCGGATCCCGTTCGGTCAAGAGCCTGAGACACCAACTTGGAAAAAAGGGGGGAAGGGTGGGGGGTAGACTCAAAGGGGGA
>NW_004797309.1:1122179-1151819 GCF_000002075.1 Aplysia californica | reverse complement strand
GAGATGGGAGTAGGAGGGACGCAATAAAGAGCGTGGGAGGGGGGTTGAGGGGGGTAGGAAGGACGCGGAAAACGGGGGTGGGTGTGGGGAAGGGGGGTTCGTACACAAAATCAAATGAG
This sequence comes from Aplysia californica, assembly GCF_000002075.1. NCBI lineage: Eukaryota > Metazoa > Mollusca > Gastropoda > Aplysiida > Aplysiidae > Aplysia > Aplysia californica. The sequence continues at coordinate 1,151,700 of NW_004797309.1, read as the reverse complement.
TCGCACCAGCAGGAGAGAGAGTTGAGTGGGGTTCTCGCGAAATGGGAATTAAGGGGAAAAGGAAGCGTGTCGATTTGAGAGTTGCATCAACATTAATATTGATTTTTTGGTCGATCAATATGGGTACAAAATTTGGAATTTTCCCACCCGTCGCCATGCCATCCAGGGGCATTTCTACAGGGATCTTTAACATAAAATTTGGTACATTTAAAAAAAAAAAAAGTATAGTAGTTTGATCTCTGCATAGAAAAAAACCACCCCGCTCCTACGCTCCGAGCAAGATCAATAATTTACTTCAACCATCATGTAAAATATACTCATGATCGAAATAGGGTAAGGTATTATGATATGGGTTTGCTTTATTTTTTTGATAATGTGGTATTACGAATGCCAACGTTTGGGGTTTTTGTTTGTTTGTTTGCTTGCTTTGTTTTGTTTTTTTTGTTTCATGTGTCGTTATCTACTCACCTCTCGGTAAAAAAACAAAAACAAGACAAAACAAAGGTTTCTTTTTTAGTGTTGTCTTATTTTTTCGGGTTTTGTTTGACCAAACGTCGCTGCACATAGCAGCAGTAGTGTTGCACATTGTGCTACAAAAATATTTTTGGTCTTTGCCAATCACCAAGTTGTGTGCGTTTGCTCAAGCTGGCCATCGTGGGTGTTGAAGGTATTGATCGTTATTAGATATTATTTAACCTATCAAAAACGACAGAGTCCATAATATTTAATTTTCATAATTTGCTTTGCTTCTTCCTTATATCCTTATTTCTCCAGAAAGGCAGTAGTAAATTAATCTTTAAATCATAAAATGAGATGAAGCAGACCAAGAATCTTTACGACATATTGTCTACAAATCAGTTCATGTAGTTTAAATTAATCTCATAACGCAAAAAGGCAACTTCTGAAAGGCTTTAGAGACTGTCGTAAGTGCTGACAGATAAAGTCGAAAGGAAAACCGGAAATCGAACACACTGTCGCGTGGTCGTTAACGGAAAAAATGTGTGTATTTGGTGTCAAAGACTCTAATCAATAGCTCATCTTTCAGGGTGAATGTGTACATTAAGTCCACTAAAAGGGAACGTTTGTTCAGAACTGGGTCACTCAAGGCGCTAAGGGGAAATCGATCAATAGCAATCTACTTTTTGACCTCCATTCCCGAGACGAGGACTGAACAGAAATTTCACCATTGATGAGTCTTTTCGACTAATGGGTGCGTTATAATACGTTAAAATTTTTGAATCTAAAAAGTGCCGCTTCTATATTATCTGTTCAATTCTGAAGACCCCTGGAACTGAACGAAATTGAGATTGTTGTTATCCAAGGAAGCGTAGTAGACAATTTTACAAATAAAAATCCTGACGCCAACAAAATATAGAACCATCTTTTCTGTTGTTGTTTTTCAAATTTTCAACAGTGCTGTGAATGTTCTATTTGTTATTCTTACGCACTGTTTTCACAGGGGTAGGATCTAATTCCATTCTAGCAAAACTTCAGCCTTTTTGGACCATAATGTTATTTTAAGAACAGGAATAATATTTTGCACATTCCAATTGCACATAGCCTAACATATAAAATGTTCAAGTAAACTTGACAAATTAGATCACACGATCGTATCACATCACAAACTCAGAAAGATATAATCACTTTTGATGTGTAGGTTCTGATGCACTTACGGCACAAGACGCAACCTTGACATTTTTATTTGTTCGCATTGGCAGACGAAGTCAATTTTCTGTCTCGTTTCTTTCATTCCTTTCAGATCAGTGGAGATTGCACTTGCTATTTCTTGCTCCCTCTTTCGTCCTCTCCACATCCGATATCTTCAAAAAACATTTAAAATTTAGGAAAACAATATAACTTCAATGGAATAACGCCAGCTGACTTTAAGAGTAGGAACATTTCTGTAGCTGCCTGATTTTCACCGAAATAATAAAAAATCTTTAAAATTTTAATAAAAAATCTTGTGGCTTGAGCGACTATTGCAGTTGAAGGATTTGAGGGTTGCAATGGGTGAATCTAGGGACTGAGTATTTATTTGGGCAATGAGCAAACATTGAATAATGAACTGACAAATGGTTTGTACCTTGGTATGTTTATTTATGAAAACTCATATACTGAGGTAAAATGAGTATCCATGCTCCATTCCAGTCCCCACCCCCACCCCCCACCAACAACCTCCTCTATCATTTTACTCCATCGTATCAACCATCCCAAGCCATACATCCTTTAATTTTAATGTTTTCCTTGGATGTAGTCGGGAAGCTGTCTATAACAGCCTTGACGTCAGGTATAATAGAGAAAAACTCCATAGTCTGAATTTGAGCTAAAGAGAAGCATGTTGCTTTAGAATATTTTTTTCTTAACCCCTTTTTTCTAAATTCAAGTTTCTATTACGATGTCGTTGGTTACGGTGGGGTACACGTCATGTATTTGTTATGGATTTTTATTATTTATTTTTCTGTAAAGATGTTAAAACAAATTTATTCCGTGTGAATATTGCCACTGTAACAAACAAGTAATTAGCTCATTTCAAGAACGTATGGTCAGAAAATAATGTGAAGCTGGAACAAAATGTTTGTTGTCTTTCCCAAAAATTATGTTTCAGCAGATAGCACATCAACCACTACTTTTAATAAGGCACGTGTGAATTTATCCCACATAATATTACTATCTACTTTTTTGCCATTCAGCAATTTGTATTCGTAAAATCCATTCCATACCGACTCGGGTTTTGTTTTTAAATAGACATAAAAGGACGCGTTGAGCGCCCTCCTCCCCACCCCAAAAAGAAGAAAAAAGAAGAACAAACAAACAAACCTGCAAACCAGGTAGAACATGTTGTATCGGTCTCTTCGGTTTTCATTATTTTGACAAGAACCTGATTTCACCTTGATGCCACACATGTATTTTCAATCTGGAAATCCAGCTCTAATCTGCTGTATGTTACTGAAGGAGACTAGTCGCTATGACCACAGACACTTCTGGTGCTTAATGAAAAGTGCCTTGCGAAGGCCAATTAATAATGATAACGTAATATGTTTTTATTTTATTTAGTAGACGTTTTACGGCGCTCGCTACTGCTTAAGGTCATTTGAACGCCAATAATATTAATAATAATAATAATAATAATAATAATAAAAATAATAATAATAACAACAACAATGAAAATAGTAATAAAATTGATAAAACTAATAATAATAATAGTTGTAATAATAACAATAACAATAATAATAACAATAATGAAATAGTAACAATATCCATTAATGGGACGTAATATTCCAAGGCTACGTTTTTCCATCTGGAGAGATTCTGGCACAGGCACAGCACATTTGACAATAGAAAAGAAAAACCAACCCCCCTCCCAAAAAAACACCCTCAACACCCCACCCCCCTCCCAATTACCCCAAACCAAAAAACCCCGTTTTTTGTAGATAGGGTGGAATAAACAAGTAAAGCCTCTGTTCACCTCACAAAGTTCAGGGACGATTCAGAGCCAAGGAGATTAGGTGCAATTCTCCAGGGTGTGAAATAAGCAGAAGGACAGCACCCCATGTCATGACCTGGCTCACGAGGGGCAGGCTCGCCTCCCTTCCGACAGTCTGCTTGGTCAGGGGGTTAAGCAGCGAAACACATGTCTGAGGAAGACCCTTCCCCTGGAGATTTTCCGAGCCTTACCACGAAGATTTCTGCTCATCATCACACACGAGAGCCTCTTAATTAGTGGTTTCCCCAACCCCTTTCACTTGACCAGAGTGACCTAGATGAAGGTCAAGGCTGTTCTTGAAGGACACTTGTTTACAAAGAAAAATGTGGCGAAATGAAAAAAAAACAACCTAAAGCAATTTTATATTGTTTTTGTTTTTTTACTTAGACCAATTAATGAGAAAAAGAAAAAAAGGCTGGCAAACAATTTTGAGTAGTAAGGCAGTCTTTAATTTCAAAAGGCGAGTTATGAAGAAGATCTATTACAATTCATGCAAAAGATTTATTAGCGGGTGTTAGTACATGTCGTGTTTGCATGTGTGTGCTTATATTATGCGAGCACATTTGAATGAATGGGCAAAGTTTAAAAACATAATGTTTTAATTTGTTTGTTTTGCTTTATGTTTTGGGGTTGGTTTGGTCCGGAGGAAGCAGTGGGTTTGGGGAAAGGGGGGGGGGGCAGTGTGAGTGCATGTGCATGATACATGCATTTGTGAGACTGAGCGACAATGTTGAGAAAATTGTTGATAAGTAACCTGCATTATACACAAAAACAAGTAAAACCTCTTGAAATGATTCTCATCACTATTCAAATGAAACTCAGTGAATTTGGACTTCGTTTTGACAGTCATATAATAGCATGATGTATAATGAGGTATGAATATATTTCGGTAACAGAGATCTACCTAAAGTTCACCTCAGAAAATACAAGAAAATGAAACAGAAAGCCACTAAAACTTCTTGGAAAACCGATTTCTTAAAATATTTTTTTAAGAAAAATGATTTTCTTCTTAACTTGAACCGAAGTTCAATGCGATTTACAGACATAACTCGTAAAAGGGGAAAAGGAGAAAGAACCACGAAATGATATTATGATCTGAAAGTGCAAAAGCTCTGAGACAGACTAACCGTTCTGTGTATCATGTTTATGCAATCGATGAAAGCAAATAGATTAGGCCGTTGTCGATATCGGGAAAATTGAAGCCCGGTTCTGTAAACATCATAGCATCAATGGACGAGGCGCCGGGGCCCAAAATGACCATCGGTAAAACTTGAGAGATAAAGTATAAAGCATTTAATTTTTTTTTTAGATTCTCTGCTCGTTTTCGGACCATCGGATCTTCTTCCAGCCTCTTACACCAGAGGCTCTTGCGCAAACGTAGTTAGGCCACCCACTTTGCCCTGTCGGTAAATCAAACAGTTTATCATGTTGAGGTCAACATCTTTAACAATAATGTAGGCATCGATATCGCTTCATTTGTTGTAGATTACATTTCTCTTCGGAAAGTAACTGCAATGTTCCACACCCTTTGCAGAGGCGTTTTGTGTGGAGCGTATTTTCAGTAACGAGGGCATCAGTTGAATTTTATTATGTTCCGAACATTCATGAGTAATATATAAAATATAAACAAGTAAAAACACATTAGATACATCTTGCTTAAAGAAACAGAATTATAATTTGTTAACCAAGCTCAAAAGCAAATGAGTAAAACTTCACTTTTTCCTGCTCACGTGCATCAAGACAGCCCAAATGTGCACCTGCTTGAGGAAAGATCAGAATCTATAGTAACCCTGTCCAGCTTTGTAAGGGTAGCCACACTGATACAATAATGCTTTTTACCTCCTATTCAACCTAACTAAAACCCAATGGCCATCTTATTGACAATATTTGTTGAACAAACACAGAGGCGTAGATTTGAAGAATGTTGTTTAATAACAGTCGTCACTGTATGTAGGATAAGAAACAACTCGTGTGGTGTCAAAGCAAGAATATTTTCTTTTTCTACGTGGTGGAACGCGGATTTCACACAGGGTTATAATAAAAATATTCCGTAAATACACGTGACCAAACACACTGACCTCTCGCCCTGTCAACTGTTTGTAAACAATTCTTTGTCATTAAACCCTTCAAAATAATAGTTGCAGATTGAATTACTCAAGCAACGTATACATTGTAATAAAAAAACTCTTTCCGAAGATCAGAACAAATGAAGTGATTGTTTGGAGTCAAATATTATTTCGAGCTGCCATTCTGACGACCAAGTTTCTTCATTTTATAAAATTCATAATTAATTAATATTCTGAATCACGGCTTTATGACACACAAGTCAGTTCATAGAAACTTTGCATACACCATTCTCTCATTGACATCACATGGGTGAAGAAGCTGACAGAAGTTGTTGTACTATTTTAAAACATTGAATATTACAGAATCAGATACGATTTGCTTTGTGGAACATGGAAAAATAAAAACATGCTCATATTAAAATGTTATTTTTATCTGTCCCCGTGGTTTTAAGCACCACGCATAATTAAGCAAAATTTGATCTCTTTTTTGGGGGGCATAATTTCTGATTATTTTCCTTCATCATTCTTCGTTAAAATTAACAGAATTGCATAATTTCCCATTTTTGGGCTCAGTTTGCATAATTTCAAAAGTTTCTTGCATAAAACGACGGGGACAGTTTTATAGTGCAGTTGTTCCTTCTTTTCGGTTTTGGCAGAGAGATCAAGAATGTCTCCTGGACGTGTTCCATAAGAAGGCCTCTTGATACATGTCATCAGCTGATGTTTCATCAATCCCAGGTTTTTTTTTACTGGCAGACTGTCTATTGCCTCTTTTATCTCGTTTGTCACTAATTTGTTATCCAGCTGATATACATGGTAACGTTTGAAAGGCCAAAACGGCACAATCAGTTACTTTGGTTTCTCTCAAGCTCACTGTAATAATACAGTAATATTCAATTTATCTTTTTGTTTGTTTAACTTTGTTCTTATTCATTTTTCCATTTGCGTTCTTGATTTGATCAATTTTCTTTGGCATGGATCAACTCGGTTTTCACAACTCCTCCATAGATATGTGCTAAATTCCTTGACACAGGTTCATCTAACAACTGATTACGTATTATATTTGGCTGCGCTCCAGGGTTCGTTTTGCTTAATAAACTCCTGGACTTACTTGGAGGTTTCTGCTATGATGTTCTGGTTCTTTGTTAGAGCTGCCCACTTCCTTTTCAGTATGGGGTTTAGCTCGTTTCAATTTTCCTAGGTATTCTTTTTTTGTGCTTAAGGTTTCCAGGGCTTGTTCGTGCTGAACTCCTGGACTACAATTGTAGTGGTACCGGTTTTTGTTGCAGCTGACCACCGTTTTCACACTTCTCGTCTCGTTTGCACAAATTTGCAGGCTTCCTAGTAACTTTGGTGGTGCATCTCTCTTTGGTAAGTGTCTCATTTTGCATCCGGTGAGAGAGAGAGAGAGAGAGAGAGAGAGAGAGAGAGAGAGAGAGAGAGAGAGAGAGAGAGAGAGAGAGAGAGTAGTTTTACAGCCACCACCAAAAGTGATGAGAATATCGTTTACGTTTATAATATATGTAATTGTGAAAGGCTATTTGAAGTGTCAATAATGTTGATACTTTATTTTTTTTAAAAATAAAACGGAAATAAAGTAGAATACCACAACAGAACTATTTGATGACTCTCTGGTGGGCGCAGTTTTTATTTTGTTGGGATGAAGACATGTTAATGTCGTCTGTGTGGCAAAGCGATCAGTAGACTTGTCATACCATGTCTTAAACTAAATTAAACCGTAAGTGAGAAAACTTGTAAAAGGAAATGAAAAGAAAAGAAGATAGCAGCTTTGAATAATCAAGGCAACAAAAGGGCATTTCCTGAGAAGTGCCCTTAACCTTTAGTTATCACTCTATCTGGAAGATTACTCTTAACGGTAAAAACGAAAGCATAAATCTCCACCTTCCCCCCCCCCCCCCACCCCCCTTTCACGGCCAATGTCTTCCGGCATAAATGCTTTTATGTTTTCTGTTCTTATATCACATAGCTGTAACCCGACCATGACCCTCACAGGAAGGCGCCCTTGCCCTAGATGTAGTGAGTGAGGTCGAGCAGTTCAAAAGGGTGTGTGTGTGTGTAGGTAGGTAGGGAGAAGGGGAAAGTGGAGAAAAAGGTATATTATACTTTTTGCTTTAGTTTTCCTCTCTTTACTATACAACTGACTGACAGGTTGAATACAAAGTGAAACGTCTCTGTTGGATCGACATGCATTATGTTCGCCTGTGGATGATTAGGTTTGATTTAGTCAGGCCTACTGAAAGCTGGGTAGGCCAACATGGCGTGCGACCTGATGGTCGGATCTCAGAGCTGTGGTTCAGGAGTCCAGGCTTAGACTTTAGTATGGCAAGAGAAGAAATGAAGGAAGCAGACTACCCGCATTATTATTTAGTATGAATTATTCTAATTAAAGATATATTTTTTGGTTTGTGGGCATAACGGACCCAAACAACCTTCCAGTAATGGTTTTTAAAACGAGGATGGACTTTTTATCTGACCAACGAAGGAGAAATTTGTCACACGGAAAGTTCAGAATCCGTCATAAAATCACTTTGGAGACCTTAGTTTGATTTGTCTCTCTTCTACTTCTACTGATAGACTATGGGCTACTGGAACCCCCCCTCCCCCCCTGGGGATTTTTGCTCACTATGATTTTCTGAAAGAGCACACTCAGGACTATGCACACAAAAAAGTTTGCACCAAAATGTTGGCAATCTGCGGAGTTATTGCCCCTGAATTGTCGAAAATTGAGCAAATTAACTTTTTTTTTTTAATTCACTTTTTTAGTGGGTATTCTGATTTTCTTTTAATTGAGACTAAAGTTGACGTTGTGGGTTAAAGAAAAACAGTTATACTGAACATTTTGTGGTAGTTATTTACATAGCTTATAGAGAAAAAAATTATGTTTTAAGTCCGTTTTCTCTAAAAATTTAAAACAGCCGCACAAAGTTAGCGTAATATACTCCCAGCTGGATATTACACAGCAAAGGAAAAGCTACACATGCAAAACATTTAGTTCAACAGAAAATCAGTACAATGCAGAGTTACAGACAGGCCTTAGCAATGCAGATGAATATTTGCTATTTGTGTACATGATGTATTATCTTGAGTTGTCTCGTACAAAGAAATTTATATAATTTAGAAAGAGATTATAGCATCTAGAAATTGACTTGCATAGAGCATAATATGTAACAGAAGTGAGTTGCTTGGGTGCTAGTTATCCAAATGTTATACTGTAAGTCAGTTGATGTTGCATGTAAAGTCTTATTTAGATGCTTTCTATGTCATCAGTTCATCTTCACTGCTGTCACTTCCAGAATCTGAAATCTCATCTTCTTCATCACATATATGATAGAGGAGATGGTTTTCATCTTTGTCTTCCTCTTGTTCTGTATCTGATCCTGACAAAATATCAACCAATTGTTGAGGGACCAAATCTTTGCACCACTCCACTGAGAGCACTCCACCATTATCTCTCTTCCAACCAAGATCTTGCGGATCAGGTACATTTGTATTAATGGTTGAGCCAGATGTGCTTGCTTCCATATTAAAGTTTAATACTATTAATAGTTTACGCCTAGAATGTCAGCTTCAGGGCTTCTCTCGCATGGTGTCAAATCCATCAAAGCATGACAGTAAGCTTTGACCTTTTGCCATGTACTTTAGCCTTACAAGGTCATGATGAAACTTGTTAGCGCTAGAGTAAGCTGGTTTTCCGTACAGGTGACTAACAAACTTTTCCAGATTGGAAAACAGTTCTGAAGAAACAGTTTCAGATGTTCCTAGCTCCTTGAATGAAACAGCAAACTCTGGGTGCCTGTGGAGAATGGTGAGCGGCTTCACCTTTCCTCTCTGGACAAAATCGCTAGACTCCTTACATCCAAAGAATGCATGGAGTCCAAGAATAGAATCCTGTTAATGTGTTTCCATTTTGGAACAGAGAGTCTGAATGTGTAGACATCTTCTTTTTTTCCCAACCCGTGTCAAAATTCAAACTGTGTGTGAAATGTTGAACACATGCAATCATCAGTAGAAAGACATCAATGTCTGGGGACCAAATAATGATGTCTGTGTTTGGAGTAGCAATGTTCTGATCAGAGAAGATGGCATGCACGATCAGCAGTGTGTCTGCTTTCTCATGGCTGGAGGGTAACTCTGGAACAGGTCTTGAGTCTGTAGTCTTTTCATCTCTGCTACTGAGGACAAAGCACCGTTGGTCACTCGCAAAGTATATTTCTCTTTTCAGCAACATCATTGCATAACAATCTTGTTGCCATACATAAAGTAAGAACTGTGTGTCAGTTGCCTTTTGTTTTCATTATTCATATATGGAGCACTTTGAAATCTTTGATACTCTGTTTGTTATCAAGGTGGGTTCCACCTTAGAATTGATGAAACACGGGTCAAGCTGTTTTTTAAAATATGGATTGATCCTTTCTTTGTTCTGTCAACCTCTGGTGTTGGCTGGGGAATGTATGGCCGCTCTTTGATTTCTCGTATGACTAGTCCATGAGTTGAATGTGTGGATCCAGTTCCTGAAAAAGTTTCCTCATTCAAGTCAAAATTGTCCTAACAGAAGTGAGTGATGAGGTTGTTGTCAGGCATGATGGATGGGGCCAAACTACCTGAAGAAACCTGTATACTGTCACACATGGCAGTTTCCACTTCTAAGAGAAATGAGCGGGAAACAGAATGTCCATGCCGGTTTAAGATATTGATCAGCTGAGTGTTTCCTGTTTGATGACGGACACATATACCAATCATAATATGTTAAGGCTTTTTCCACTCCCCTTTCGTCACATTGTAGCATATGTCCTGACCTGTAGAAACAACTCTCCTATGGCATCTTGTTGACTGTGCTTTTCCATTCTTGGAGTAAAGAAAGGAAAGAAATATTGTACATGCTTGTGGAATCTGCAAAGTTTCTGTGCGCAGATCTGTGTCTGCTGAAAGCCAAGGTAACTTTTCACTTTCATTGCATCCATCAAGAACAGGTCGTCGTATCACCTTTGCCACTTCTATAACAAGTCTCTCTTCAGAGGTTACATTTTCAAAGGCAACTCCGACAGCCTGCCCAGTTGAAATTTCATCAGAGTACACGAGATCACTTGTCCCAGAATATCTTTGCCAGAAGTTGATCCTGGACTTGAAGTGCTTCACAAGTTTTTCCTCAACTTATATGTCTTGTAGTACTTGTAAAACTCTGGATAATTTGTTTGCATGAAAGTACAATACATCTCTTTCAAAAGACTAATCCTAACAACAAGGACCAGTGCAATGACATTTTCTTCCACAAACTGACGGACGGGCTGAAAAGCCTTGGAGTGGGCTTCTTCCTCTGCAGCTGGAGCTTTCTTTCTTTCTTTCTTTCTTTCTTTCTTTCTTCAGCTTCTGCCTTTTCTTCTCCAGAACAGCATTTAGATGTAGAAGCTTGTGAACGTCGATACTCCTTAGCTTGTGAACGTCGATACTCCTTACGTGTGTAAGTTTTTCTACATGGTTCATGATACCATGCCTCTTGGGCAATAAGAACAGCATTTTCAATTTGGCCCCGAAGTTTTGATTCAGTTTTCCTGTTTACAGCTTCTTTTACAGAGGCTTCAGATGTTCTGTGAACGCATTTGACAAGTTTATGAACTTTCTTGACAAGTTTATGAACTTTCTTGGTTCCCATGCTGTCATGTGTCCATTCAGTAGTCTTTTCACAGAAAAGGCATTAAATGGACAAGAGGCGTGTTGAAAAAGATTGCTTTACCTTTTTCCTAGTGGACCAAGACCCTTCTTGTGCTGATTTGTCAGACTCTCCTGATGAATGCCTTTTTCTTAGACTCCTCAAATTGATGAGTGTATTGTAGCAGTAATCATGAAACCCATGTTGAGCAGTCAAACTCTGTCGGTATTCTTTCACAAATTGAGGATAGTCTATCACCGTCAGTTTCTGCAAGGCACCGTTGTATTTTTGATTTTTGAATGGTGTCCCAGCGTCTCTCAGTGAGGGGTTTTATTTCATCATGGCCTTTGAAGTTACAGTTATGCACTGCACATGTCCTTTCTTCAAGCTGTTCTTTCTTTTGAGATTTTGACCTCTCTTTCTTTGATGTCAAGGGAACTGATTTCAGTTCTATCTTTTGAACATTCCATTATTTCTCTGAAGCATACTCGTATAAAGAAAATTGTACATTGCTAGAAAAACCAGACTTCAAATTTTTCACCTCTGTCTTCTTTTAAATTAGCTTTAACTACCAAAATGTTTTTTAAGACACCTTTATCATGCCCAAATGATTGATCTAGACTATATCTGAGACAAAATTACTCATGCCGCCTTTTTGACGTTTTTAAAATGACGCGTGGCAGTTTTGTATTTTTTCAATATAGCAATAGCAAGGGTCGTAACTCCTTAACTCATAGTTATTTTGCACACAATCCTTCTCATTTTGTGCCTCAAACTTTGAGTCAAAGTGTGTACCTATCAGAAAACTATTGTATCAAGTTATAGAAGATTTGAAGCAATGGAATTAATCATTTCTATAGATTTTGAGAAATCAGCCTTTGAATTTTCTTTTTTCCTCTTTGCACCTTGTAATTAATTAGGAAAAAAATTTTTTTACAACACTTACATCATCTTATAATATTTGAGTTTTACATCATATGAAAGTACACATTTTTGGCTTCACAGAGAACCCCAAAATAAAAATCAAGTATTTTCTTAATTTTTGGACAATCAAGGGCCATAACTCTGTAGATTGCCAACATTTTGGTGCAAACTTTTTTTGGGGAAGTCCCATGTCCTACCCTTTCAGAAAATCATGGTGGCGAAAAATCCCCAGGGGAGGGGGGAGGTTCACTCCCAGTAGCCCATAGCCTATGAATTGTTCAGTTTGTTTGAGAGTGAAAAATTCCGCCAGGTCGTTCAAAGGGGGCACCACTCGTGTCACGACAACACTCAGCGAAACAAGAGATATATCCTCACTCAAGTCAACATGTAATTTACATGCTATGATCTACAGTGAATTCGAAAAGTGCTGTGCAGAAAAAAACATTATTTTTTGTTTGTTTTTGTAAAGTGTTTTACGGGGCTCGCAACTGCATAAGGTCATATGAGCGCGCGGGACACACCTAATATTTTCAGTTGATAGGAAATTTAAAATTTAGCCGGAGTGGCGACCGAAGCCTACTCTTATCGATTTTAGACCACCAAGGGATCTTTAACGTGCGCAACTTGCACACCGGCCCTCTGAGATTTTACGCCCTTATCCGAGAAGGCTTGGTGTAGATCTTTCCTACCAGAAGATCAGGGGTGTGGCTGAAAGACAGAAGTAAGAAGAAGCGAAGGAGTAGCAGTAGAAAGGCTGCAGGAAGAATCAGGAGCCCAGAGGAAGAGGCAAAGGAGGTGAGGGGGTGGGGGCAGAAAGAGGAGACGAAAGCTGACGACAAAACATTGCTAGGATGCAGGAAATGAGGTGAAAGGAGACAAATTTAGAGAAGGAAAATTGTTCAGTCGCTACCTGGATTCGAACCCGGGACCTTTTGAATGAGAGGCCAACACCTTAACTTCTAGGCCACGAGAGCCCCTAAAAATATTTGAAAACCAAAACAACAACAACAACAATAACAACAACAACAACAACAAAAACACCCCCCCCCCACCCCATACTCACACATTATTAGGAGTCTTTCAGATTTTGCATAAATTATAATTTGCATTCGGATAGTAGGCATGAAAGTGCCACAATTTTGCACACGTCTATTAAATGTCGAAACACACAAGGTTTGAGTTTTCCTACTCCCTTTGTAGCTAGCTCAAAAGTATTATACTCCTGTAAAATACAAGTCCTCAAAGCTCGTCGATCGTCTATCTCCCTCTCACAGGTTCCATTTTCAATCTATTTCACCTTACTCTCTTCATTCGTTCTCGCTTCTTACAACAAAAAAAACAAGAAAGAAAGAAAAAAGGAAAAGAAAAAAACACACAAAAAACCAAAAAACAGTTCCTCGCCTGCTTTCCCTCTTATTGCGCTGTCCGCCGAAATTCCCAGCAATGTTTTGACTAAACAAGCAGCGGTGCCAGCAATTTGCAGATATCGACCCCATCGGCCCTTTGTGATCAGCCCGAGAAGTCCCGAATAAGAGGCCAACCTCCTGCAGTTTCGCACACCGAGCCTTGCTGAAGCCTTCGTTTTCCTTCCTTCTTTCTTCATACCCTTCCACTTTTACCCTTTCATCATAAATCCTTATCTCTCTGCACGAAGGGAGTTTCACCTAAAGATTTTTCCGCACTCGCCACTGAATTACTCTCTTATCACCGCCGTCGACCAACCCTCAATCATTCGGGTTCTCTTTAAATGGTTGATTTTCGAGTAATTCAACGCTGCTTCGGTTTCGACTCAAATCACATCTCATAGTTTGCCGTACTTACCCTTCTTTTAACCAACAAGAGGAAAATGGCGAGGGGGTGTGTGTGGGGGTGGGGTGGAGGGGATGTTTCGTCGTTAAATGTACTTTCTCTAAATAAATCATATCATGTCCTACGTCGTTTTACATTATTCATACACTGTCTCTTATGATGAAGTTTTTGTAAAGTGCTCGCAGTTTTTTTGGTGTTTTTTGTGTTTTTTTGTGGGGGGGGGGGGGGGGGTTATGGTGGTTATTTTTTTAAAAGCATTTTGTCGACAACTCTTGACAGGAAGATTATTTGGTTCTTTGCAACGAAGTTGTTGAGAGTCTGACGCAGCGAGAGAGAGAGAGAGAGAGAGAGAGAGAGAGAGAGAGAGAGAGAGAGAGAGAGAGAGAGAGAGAGAGAGAGAGAGGGAGAGAGAGAGAGAGAGAGTCAGACAGACAGACAGACAGACAGACAGACAGACAGACAGACAGACAGACGTTTAGAGAAAGAGAGCACAAAAAATGCATTAATGGGGAGATTGCGTCAAGTGTCAGGGTCTGAACTTCAATGCAATATAAACTGAACATTATAAACTTGATATAATGCATGTAGCAAGATCTAGTTTAAATTCACATCCCAAACATTCATTGTTGTTGCAGCAAGAATACAAATCAGAAGCTGTGTTTTCAATAAAGAAATACAATGTACACGGTCAATGCGCTGGGAAAATGACATACCAATCGTCACATATCATTAAAATGTATTATCAATTTTGAGTACCAGGTACGGGTACACAGAGGAAATCAAGTTCCTAATCGTCTTTTCTCTTCTTCAGGTGTGCCTCGGTGTTGTTATACTTGAACATAACATGGAAATTTGCGCACTTAAATTGCTTTAAGGCTTTAAGTAAGAGTAAGACAAGGTGGTTGGTCATCGAATATTATATTTTTATATTATACCGGTACATAATAATGCGTGTATGTGTGTGTGTGTGTGTGTGTGTGTGTGTGTGTGTGTGTGTGTGTGTGTGTGAGAGAGAGAGAGAGAGAGATTGTTATACAATACGAGGGCTGTCCCATAATTTTTAACAACAAAATGGCTATGAAATTAAAAGCTCTGTCATGATTGAGCTAGAACTTGTAGCTAGTAGGCTAGACATAATTCCATATTTTTCAATCTGTTCCAGAAGTTTTTTTTCCATCGCTGCACGAGTAAATTTAAATGCAATCCATTCATGTAAAAAATTGTTTCAAGCGACTGAATCCTTTCTCTGATGTGCTCCACGAGGTTTATGACATAATAAGTCATTCTCTTCCCGGATAGACACGAGAACACTGGTTTAAAAAACAAGGAAATCTGACGGGCAAGAACAGAGCTGTGATCCAAAATCATTACATTTTGTTTTTGACAGTCACCAGCCAGCCCAAGCCCTATGTTACATGTATCATCAAGTGCATTTTTCCTGCATCGTCCCAGCTATTTTAAGCAAAAATTGATGTGCTTTGAATTGTGGTCAAGCTGTCAGCTCTTTGGGGTTTTTATTAGCTTTAGTAAGAGTTTTACGGCACTTGCAAGACAATAAGGTCATATTAGTGCCGAAGATTAGAGGTGTTTCAAGAGAGTAACAAACACATAAAAGAAGGAGGGGAGATAAGGACGATAGTTGTTTGATAGGAAAGAAGAATCAAACCACACCAGAGCACCCGCCAAACACCCACCAACTCTTTTGGAACACACCGAACTGACGTGATTTTGGATCACAATTTGGTGACCTAGAAAGATCTAGGGCATCAGCAATGTCACGAATTTTGAGACTCTCGTTATATCACAAAAGAGGTTAATTTCAGTGCGTTCAAAATGTTTTTTCTGTAATTTACTCATTTAGTCTATGTAGATTTGTATGAACCTTCTTTAATTAAGTTGCAGCAATGGTAGACCCTTGACTCGTATAAAAAATTGCTACCAAAAACAGTCTCAAGTTCTAATGAATTTTATTGGGATTTTCCCCTTTGTGTGAAGAAAACAAATTACAATGTATGTATACAGCTCTAAAATCTTCTTTTGACCAATTTCGTAGTGACTGTCATTTTTGTTCTGATGTAGTAAAACGCCTAGGCCTACATTTGTATCGTTATATTTACACAGTATCTATACCGAGTCCAGGGTATTTATCTACGCTACATGACCCGCTGTGGTCAGCACACAACTAAACAGACTTGGTGAGAATGTTTTGAGCTGCTTGACTTTTCAGCAGATGGTGCACAAAGGGCCCATACCTCTGGAGACTCACGGTATTACCGGTTCTAGATCTATAGTTAATGCCTGAACATCAGGTGATGAAGAAAACGTTCAGCCAAACATGTGCCAGTAATAATAAAGTGTACCACAGATATATAGGGGAAAAGACTCATGAATTAACACGTTTTAACATTATTATGCGAGGTTGTTTCCCCTGGACGCCAAAGCAAATGGACTTGACAGTTATTGTGCTGGTCTGTTTTGTGACACAATAAGTGTACGAATTCCAGTCTTTCAGTGAAGGGTTGGATTTTCAGGAGCAATTGAATTTACATTAAAAGACTATGAGTCTAATTCCCAGACAGGCTGAGCAGTACCGGTACAACATTGCTGCCATATTTTCCTCAGTGCTCTCATTTCAAAATGTAAATGTGTAGTTTAATTCTGTCGTCGTAAGGGAAAACGACGAATGGTCCTGCACAGATAGCGAGGCAAATTTTTCAGGAGACGCAAAAACAGTTTTCACTTTATAACTCTTCTATTTTTCACTCTTTTAAGCTGTAATTCACCATGTATCTGATTGAGGTGTTCATAAAGCAGTTTCTAAAGTTTGAATGGTTTAAGTTAAAAAGTAGCAAAGTTATTCGACATTCGTCGTTCTCCCTTACACTGCGCACCCGCAGGTGAGCCTTGCGATGTAAGCGAAAACGACGAATGGTACGGTTCGTCGTTCTCCCTTACACTCGTGAACGTTTATAGGCGTAGGCGATGGTCAGTTGTGACGCATTACTGACAGTTATGACTGTACTGGTTACTACAAATAAAAATAAGACGTATACAAACTAGCTATTATACGTATAAAGTTTGGTGTCTGTTATATCCCAACTGTAACTCGATAACCGTACTTTGTTTCCCTTCCTCGCTTGGTTAAATACTACACAGTCAGTGTACAGATGAGATGTGCACACATTTTCAACAGCTTGATTTAAAACTGTCTCATTCGGAACCAAAGTTTGGTCTCCATGATATCTTTTTATTGTATTTTCTTCACAAGCGAGTTTTGCTTTTATTTTCGCTAATTGTAAAATTTTCCCTGCACGATCATAGGGATCAACAAGGTTACAATGTCAATAATACGATCAGATCATTGCAAAGTCAAACTTTCACGTAAGAAATGTAACAATCGGACAAGACAATATCACAAACGCTTTCGGGAGAGGTAATGTGACGCTTTATATTTAATAAAGGATTCAGTTGATCGGATCGGAAAACATACCACAAAGCAGAGAACGACAAGAACAGTTTCAATCTGCAAGACATTATTATACTCGATCGTAACGTTCATCAAGTCATAAAAAATCGTAAAGCAAGACTAAGTGTCGCCACAATACGTCCACTTTTTAAGTTGGACAAAGATATTTACTCTCATAACGCAGTGTCATTAATTGCTTGGTAATTCTACAATGATGTCTACCAGTGACACGTGCTAGACAAATTGCAGCACCATCACCATCGTTGGGATTTGGGATGTGAAATGACTGGACAGCAAACTATGACGTTAGTCTGTGAACATCTGGTGGACACTAATAATATGCAGTGCTAATAAATTTCTCCCTAAATACTTTTTGGACCCTCCCATCCCCACCCCTTTCCCCCTGTTCCCATCCGTTTTCCCCTCTCTGCCGCCTGCTCTTGTCAATTCACACATCAGCACAGGCCTAATACGGGAAGACAGACAGAAAGACACACTAAGTGATACATTCTTATAACCCTGGTCGATTCTACTGTGGGGGAGGGGGTGGAGGTGTATTTGTTTGCTAAAAAGGCCTAGTATGTTTGTACTGACGCAACAGTGACCAATTGTCATTCGTTGCTCATGCCGAATTTGCCCAACGGCAGAGACCAGGGGACAACGCCGAACGAGCAGTGATCCTTGACCGATCGACCATTCGTCGTTCTCCCTTACACTGAGCTCTGGCTCGGAGCTCGCCAGTGTAAGGGAAAACGACGAACTCTCAATTACGCAACAACGGATTAGGATGACAAATGTTTTTACTCCATCAGATGCAGAATTAAATACTCTATGAAATATATAAAAATACCAAAATCGAAAATTTTTGAACATTCGTCGTTTTCCCTTACGACGGCAGAATTGTCATTGGGATGCATCAGAACAAAGGAAAGTTTTTAATTTTTATTTTCAGTAAGAGTTTGCAACATAAATAAGACATGTAAGTGCCAAAGGTAAGAGGTGTTATTAGAAAGTAAAAAAGTAGGAGAGGACGCATAGATTGGCATGGCATAGGAGGTGTAATTTATTAAAAGTATTGACCCAATAGTTCAACTTTCTCTTTCTCCCTTTATACAGTGGAATCCTGTTATAACGAGAGGGAGGGGACCGGGGTCAAATGTCCGTTATAGCAGGATTCTTGCTATAACTTATAGGGATCCAGTAATAAATTCAAGGTAAAGTAGGTCCAATCTATGATTTTGTGGTTCTGTTTATCTCCTTTTGTTGATATCTCCCCTGATGATGATTTGATTTCAACATGACCTTTTGGTCTTACTTTATCAAAAATCGAATCAGGTTTCTTTCTCTAGTGCTAGGTCTAGCGATGTTGACTGACAGCTCGGCGTTGGCGATCAGAAAGAAAGGGCTCTGGGCTAACTCGCCCGCTGTGTTTTCCCCCACCCCACCACACCCTGCGGCACATTCCGTCAGCTTGCGCACGTCAGTAATTCGCTCTACCCATCACATTGCTGTGACCTCTCCATCCCCACATCGGAGAAGTGAGAGGCATGGTAGGCCTCTATAATCTAAACTAGGCTTACACTGGCCTATCACGCGATGTGTTCTGCTTGTCTGCGCATGCCACACCCTCCCTCCTCAGTCACTCCGGCCTTCATTGTTGACACACATTGGCTCTCCCACTCTTTGTTTCGCTAGATCACCAACAAGTATCTCAACTGGCGAGGTTTTTTAATTATGTATACTTGGCCTATGCACTGTGCACAGCAGCAGCAATATTCCGTTATTACTAACTCGCATGTTTGTCTGATAGCGCTATAGCAGTATTTTATTTACAAAGGTAAAGAAGGGGAAAAAAGAGGTTTTAGAATAGTGTCTTTATAACAGACTTCTCGTTTTTTCCGGACTTGTTATAAGTGGACTCCACTGTATTGCCTAAAATTCATACACAGTGAAAGTCGTACATAACAAAAAGATTTCCACTCCCATCGATTTTGCTATGTGCTTGGTAGGCTGTATAAAGAACATAGAAAGAAAAAGAACATTGTCAACGGGGAAAAGAAAAAGTCAAAACACAAACAAAAAATCCAATTCATAGTTCCTGAGATCAAGTATTCCATAATTTTTATTTACATAATATGAACACCTTTTTACAAGTACAATTCTTCAAAAATGTATAAACATCCTTTCTTAGACACCAAACTCCACTGCATCAAGGGACTGGATTAGTCGCCTTCCGTAACGCCAAGCAACCGGCCACAATGTCTGCTGGTAGCATTCTGATTCTCCTATATTCATCAGCGTTGGTATAACGCATTCTTGTCTGAGGATCTGTATACTTTGACTGAGAAAGAGAATCAGAAAAAGAAAAAACTTTCATAAAAGCAATTCATTCATAAGGGAAAAAAAAAGATGTTCATGGACAAAACATTTTTTTTCAAATTGAAGTTGTTTTTACACCCTCACTCAACACAATTTAGATCATTTAGAAGACAGGCTTTGACCATACTGTCAGGACCAACCCAGATTGAGAAGGATACAACATCCCTGCAGAAAGACTAAGATAATTGAAGCAAATTCTCCCCACTCAAGAATCAAACCCCTCTCTCCAGCATGAATCAGCAGAGAGCTTAACTGCTACACCACAGACACCAGTCAAAACTCCCATGTCCTTTGTGAAACGGTAAAAACAAAAACAGAAAATGATATATATATATGAAACCAATACCAAATTTGCAAAAACACAATATACATCCTTTGCACTTGCAGGTTCCTTCCTATAGAGAATCAGTAGAAAACAAAGACACAGTATCTGTCAAACTACATGGTACTTTTCAAGAAAATATCTCATTTAGAGAGTTTTTCTGATTCATTCTCTCTCCTTTTTATGTTTCAGTAAAAGTTTCATGGCACTTGTGTAACACAATTAGGTCATATAAGTGCCAAATATTATTCAGTGGAAACCTGATAGTAGTCTCCGCCTAAGCGTATGCCATACAAAAGCACGCTCCACTCAAACGCACGCTTTCGTCATTTGACGGGAGTTTTACATATATAATATAGACGTACAAACGCACGGTCACCCCCTCTAAATGCACGCTTCGATCAGCGAAACACGCCGACAGGAAAAGCCTGACAAGGGGAAATTTTCACTAAACTGCACAGCTTGCATAAGACAAGCCTAGAAAATTGGTGAGCGTGCCCCTCACACCGAACAAAGAGAGTGATGGACAGCGTTTACACATCCAACTTTCCACGGACACATTCACATATAATGTATGAGAGATGAGAAGGTTTCTGACTGGTGTTTGAGTGACTGTGTGTAATGTTTAGTAAGATCTAGGCCTGATGCGCGACACGTGTAAATGCCGTAAAAAACTAGACAGGCCTCTATAAAATTAAAGATGAGCCAAGTAAGCCTAATCAGCAGCGCTCAAAGAACTTATAACGTACTTGTTCAACGAATCACAACAGAAAGGTTTCTCTGAATGTAGAGATCTATGATTCTGCATGAATTTACGGTCGGGTGGTCGCTTGGAAAGCCACGTGGCTGGGCTGTCGTCTCTATGACTATATCCAACAGTTTCCTCTTACGCTATCTGTTCCCGACGTTTGAACTGCATATTCATTACATTGAGTCTGTCTGTCTTTCTCCCCCCCCCCCCCATTCAACGCCTTTGTATTCTTAAACCCAGTCCGGGAACCCTTCACAAAACAGTCACTTGTCGTCACATTATCTACCAAATTGACCCCCTCCCTCCAAGGGAGGTCACTAGAGTAATAAAGAATTGAGATGACTCCGCCCCTGCTTCACTTTGCAAAGGTTCATTTACAAAATCCCTGTTATTACCGGATCCCTGTTATCACCGGGGCCGGTTATATATATGGCTTTCACTATAGATATTACAGGAGAGTAATAAAGACAATAAAGAAGGAGGAGAGATAAGGACGCAAAATGTTTGACAGGACCACACCAGATCACGCACCAAACACACATACTCTCCCTCTCTCTCTCTCTATTTCTCTCTTCCAATGTCCCATTTCTTTCATTTGTTATCTATGTGCTGCGATCAACACATCTACTGGAACTGGAAGCCAGAATTCAAACAGAATCAAATATCTTATCATTTTTACAAACCTTCAACCTTTCTAAAATCAAACAACTTGAACCATTACCAATCTGCTATTTTTCAGAGCCAGTAAAAGTTTTGAATTATCTCCCTTTATCTGATATACTGAAATCGAACCCTAGTTGGAGGGTTGCTGCAAGTGCTGGGCAGTACCGGCGATATCCATTGTCGGCACTTAGTCGGCATTGGGCGCCGAGAACAGCTGGTACCGGTACCGGGAGTGACACCAGTAGGTGACGTCAGACTTCGTGTCTTGCATTTAACGCCACGATCAGCGCTGCCCGTATCCCCCCCCCCCCCCCCCCCCACACACCAGCCAGAATTGGAGAGGTGAACTGCGACATTAAATACCTTTGAAGTTTGCGGGATTAAACTTTGCATGCAGAATTTTTTAAAGAATTATCGTCGCTAAAAATGTATTTTATTTTCAGAATCAGCGTATCTAAATAAGCAGAGGGGCTCGTGGGGAACCTGATTTGATGCCAAATTTAAATTTAAGCAAACTTCGTTTTTGATTGTCAATTTTGAATGTGAAGTCATGCATCAAGGTCTTCTGCTGCATTGTGCATCTGATGTCACAGCCTCTAGGCTTAGGCCTACACACTGCACACTTCCCATGGCCCGGGAAAAAAAACAGCTAGTGTCAGCTCCTTCCCAGAGGCGGTACCTGAGGCCTGATGCCGGTACTGACACCTCCTTCGGTAGAACCGGGAGTTCCGGTACTGGGTACCGCTACCTGCCCATCCCTAATTGCTACATTAGCACCTCATAGAACCTGTTGCTCAAATGTGTCTACATCCTTTTGAAAAAAATGGGAGTTGACCAAACACATAGAATCTAGATAAAAGAGAAAGTAACAACAATGAAAAGAAAAGAGAAAATTTCCAAAAGGAAATAATGTAGCAGGTAAGGATGATATTCATGAAGATAGATCGTAAAGTGCATAGCTGTTGAGCTGGAATTTGTACTACACAAATGCTATTTATTATCATTATTATTATGTTGCATGTTATTCGCAAACACTCCCCATCACAAAATGTCTCTCTCTCTCTCTCTCTTTCTCTCTATCTCTCTCTCTCTCAGACATGTCCACATATGCAATAGCAGCATTTGCAAACAAAAATGCAGAGAGCGTGAAAATGTTTGGTCCCATTTCCTTCCAATGGTTGATACAAATTCCTCACAAAGTACTAGTATCATATTCTAAAAATGGAGAAACAGAGCTCTCCGCAGATATAAAACAGTGTGAATGTACTCTATCATTTATACAGAAGAAAAGTGACTAAAAACAACAGCCTCTTGCAGGATGTACTACTGACTTTGGCTTTTGTAAGGTTAAAGTCACATTAAAGAAAGAACAATTAAAAATACATCTTCATTTTACCTCCTTCAACTTACTGAGGTCTGGTATGTCTCCTTTAAGACTGTCCCCATCATCTGGGCAAATGGAATATGTTGGGTTTTTTTCATGACATTCTTTCAGGCATGATTTTAACAAATCTATCTTCGATTAAATGGTTGTTTGGAATCGAGAGATTATCAATTTTAATATCAAAAGTGCACACACACCTTTAAAAAAATCAACTCTAAAATATGAATTTTTAAAAAGCCACTTAAAATATCCTCAAGTAGTGAAAAAGTTCACCCCTAACTTTTTTTTTCCATACAAACTTTACAGCACCTGCAATACAATAAGGTCATATAAGTGCTGAAGATTAGAGGTGTTACAAGGTAGTAACAAACACAAAAAGTAGAAAGGGAGATATATATATAACAGATGTTTGATAGGAAAGAAGGAGCAAAACGCCAGAGCACCCGCCAACCACCCACCACCCCTGACAGACTCAAAATAGTAATCATTTTACATAAATGTATCATACCTCTAAACCGGAAATGTCTGAATACTTTTTGGCTGGCTTAAAAGAGGGGGGCGCATCTATTGATCCATCTGAAAAAAAAAAAGAAGTAATATTCAGCTAAACCAAATCAGTGTTTCAGAGCCAGTAAATGTCATATAATAATTAAATGAAAATATAGCCAGTATATGATTCTTTTCCCCTGTCATCTGTGCAGTATACTGAATTCATTGCTCCTCTCAAACGTCACAATTGACATAAAGAGGGACTCATTAGTAATCAACAGAGACATCAAAATTATTTCTACCGTAAAGTAAAAATACATTTAAAATAAAATAGTTTAACTACACATATACAAGAGATCAAAGATTTTGCATCAGATATGACCGAAGGGCAGAATTCAGTGGAAGCCTTTCAAAGATCGTAGTGAGAAGACGATAAAAAAAGTGCTGAGACCGATTAGTCTAGTATGGAAACAAAGACAACAGCATTTCCAACCTTTATATGGCATAAAAAAAGTCGACACATTTGCTCTACATTTAAGTTTGAAAGAACACAAAAGTCTCTTGCTGTTTGTGTGGTTGCAAACTTCCATTGAATTATCAATACATTTATGAGGCAAGTTGCCTCTAAACACAAAAGAGAAGAGAGCATCAGAGCTCATAGGTGAAGTGAAAATGTTATAACAAAATATACTGTATAAAACTGGAAAGTGTCAGAGAATCAATCTGTCAAGCAGTACACAATTCAGTGAACTGTGATTCTGTGGGAAAACTTAAATAACTGTTTACCATGAAAAAGACCTGTGTAAACTTGGAAGGTTCAAATATTTTCTACTGAAGAGTGACCATTATTATCTTCCTGGTACAAATTCAGAATGTTTGAAGAGACAAAACTATGATTTTATGAGGATAATCTTGAAATTATAGAAAGAATTGTTCAGTTTTATTTTGTATGACGAAAAGTTTAACAAGAGACAAACAGGCTATTTTAAAAGTTGGCCACGCACTGTGAGGATGCATGACCTACAGTTGAAGATTCACAACCATCTAGACAAAGAGTAACATTATGAGAAAAAAAAATGTCAACCCTTTCTTTGGTCTGAGAAGTAGTCACTTTGAATGTCATCCTATCAGCAAGGAATATAAGCCCTCTGCCAAAGGGAAGAGAGGACTATTTATATCCCAACCCATGATGAGTAGATAGACAGACAAAAACACACGGACGATGAAATAAATAAGTCTGACGCAGGTACAATAACATAACCATTTTATAAAGGCCGGTAACATACATGTGACAGCATCTGGACCCCATGGCAAAGACCTCTCTGCTGCTATGATCTGCTTGAGATTCTTCCACACGCGCGTCCTTTTATTTCCACCTGGCCCTTTACTTGAATGCTGAAGAAAGAAAAAAAGCTTTCCGGAATAGTGTCAAAACATTTTATTCGAGCGAAAAAACCCACCAAAACAAGAGCTTTTAAAGCTACAAAACAATTTATTTTCTGTCAGCCACATGATAAATAGTTTCCAAATTTATGTGAATTCCCCTACCCACATAAATCAATATAGATTTAAGAAGCATACACTGAAGGTAACAAACTGATAGAAGATGACTCTACATGTAATAACAAGATAGAGAGGATAAAGAAAAAATATGATAAAATCTAGAGTTTTCAAAGGCTGTTTTACAAATTATAACACAGAAATGTAGAATGCCCCGGAAAACCAAAAAATTATGTAACACTCCATAGATTACAAACTATAGCATTGAAGATGTAATCATAACTGCAATAATAAGTTTGATGGTGCTAACAGCAAATGGGACAAATAAGACAAGTTTCTGTGCAAAAAATGAGACATTCATCAATATTAACATTGTGAGATGTTTGATCGTGTCTTATTTCACCAACATTAACTACCATACTCATACTTGTGACCTCCCTATGGCCATCACTAGGGATTCACAGTATTATTCCAGACTGGGAATAACAAAATAATATGAAAGATATAGTTCTTTTTTTTACAAAAACATAGGTTCAAAATGTAAGACTTGTCACAGTCAAAAAAACCTGCTCAATGTTTCTTAGACTGAATCCAGTCATATCACATGACACAATAGATAATGAAGCATCCCGTCCCTTCTAATTACTGTCAAATTTATCATAAATAAAATGGTTTCATTTCGATATCTTTTATTCATTTACACATCAACTGCAAACTGCATAATGCAAGTATTATAAAAGTGTTACCTTTTCAACTATAAAATATCAAATATTGGCCAGACAGACTGAGTTAGAACATAAAATAGAACTTCCACCAACAAATCAAGGAAAGCCTGGAAAAGGAGAAGGCAAAGCAGAAGGAGATAAAAAAAACAACATTTAGATGCTGACGTGCCAAAACTGGGGTACTTTTTTTTCTAATAAGACATTCCTGTTTGACTTTAATCTTTTATTTATATGTGTGTACTTCTTCTCTCCGAAGTCAGCTATGGTGTGGTGCCACAGGCTTTCAAAATTGTCCCCTTCATGACTCACATTTGCTTCCTGTTTGATTATAATTTTTTAAAGTGATGAAAGTCATCCGACAAAATCTCATATCCAATTAGTCCATTTCTTTGATTATGCTTCTTAAGTCAAAAAGTGAAAAATATATTATGATACACATCAACCCCCCCCCCCCCCCCCCCCCCCACCATTCTTGCACAACTCATTCAAAGAAACCGTCTAATTCATGGAAAAATGGTTTGATACAGAGGACATTTTTTTTTTTCAGTGTATAAAAAATGGTTTCAATTTTCAAATTTGGCATCCCCGGAGCTGTTCTAAAATCATAAGTATCATTGAAAGAAATATTCTTTCCTCACCACAAAATTAGGATCTTTGAAGACGAAAACTGAAGACGGTTTTTCTGCTTCTGAATTGTCCTCAGCAGCAGTCTGATCTGTTCCTGGAGTACTCACTGCAGCCTGATCTGAGGCTATGGAATCATCTGCTGAGGCGTCAACTGTTAAAATTGTTTCAGTTTCAATTTCAGGACATTCCAAGACATCTACGGTAACTAGCTCCTCCACCACTTCAATATCTTCTGCTTCTTCTATTTCTATGTCCATTAATGTGCCTTCACTGGGAGTTTGGGACACATCTTCAGAGAACTCGGCAGCTGCGATTGTTGTATTCGATAGAGGCTGGAAGTAGAAAAAAAAGAAGAGAAAATATCAACACCAAATTATCATGTGTGAAAGTGCATATTCTTATATTATAAGAATTTGGGTAAAACTTTTATTAACTCTTTGACTACCAAGGGGTTTTCCGCGCTGTGACCAAGGCATTTCTTAGTCTTAGAATTTCAGAAGTACCCCTGTTCTTCTTTTGTGTCTGATGGGCATAATTCCATCGGGAAGTCAGACATGTTATATACCAAAATGAAGGTAATTGAATGTAGAATATTTTTAATCTAATTTAAAAAATGAAAAAAATCATAAATCCAAACAAACATGGGAGGTAAGTGAACACAAGGTGAAAAAAATTAAAAAATAAACAAAATCTTTCCAACTTACACTTCTCACAGTGTATAGCTGCTAAATCCAATCACTTCATGACTTAGTCATACTGAAGTATATCCAATTGTCTCTAACTGGGCCAAGTTTCATGCACAATGGTCAAGTATATACAAAGTTGTCGCACTTTTGGTGAAATCACTCACAATGAAAAAAAGAGAAAAAAACGCTGCACACAAGCCCCTCTTTGCGAATCTTCAATCTCATCGCTGTCGCTGCTGTCCGACTCAGGTCTAACTTCAAAACCTCCTACATCACTATCGGAAAGTACTGACAGTTCCCCATCAAACTTTTCCAGGGCTTTTGAAGCAGAAAAACGTTGTGACGGGGGGGGAACCTGATGGGTTATCAGCCATTTTTCCGTTGCTATGCGTGTAAATTAATTCGAGCAACATAGGGCGGGTAAAAAAAACAATAAAAAATGCCAAAAAAACAGCAGAAAAAAACACATAAGGCGCTAAATTCCTTCACTGGTTGACTGATGTATGGTAAGCACAGCAGTTAAAAACATGAAACGAAAAGGTTGAGTCAAATTGTGGAAGAGAAAGGGAAAATAAAGCGCGAGCTGATAATTCGGCTTTTGGCCACGAACTAGGTGGTTATGGAGCCGATAGATCGGCCCATGGTAGTCAAAGAGTTAAGGGCTGGTTGTAGAGCTAAAAAAGGTGGTTCGGCGCTTAAAAAATAGTCTATGATATTTTGCCTCTTTATGAAAGTTCAAATGTGTCATGACGCAGAGGAATCAGGCGCTCGATATCATCTTAAAGGTTAATCATTTGCCTTGCTTTCGATGAAAAAAATATCCATTTATCTTGAATAGAAGTCGAGATATTTGCAATTGAAGGAGATGGGGGGTCACCTGGTTTCAGAAGTAAAATTAGCAAGAAAATGGCCACCAAAGTTTGGTGACTTCCATAGCTTTAGAGTCCTTGGAAACTGTTTACATTTTTTGTGCCTTTAATCAACGTTTTTTCCTAAAATCCACATACAAAACTGTTTTTGAATGGACATACAAGGTGTTGAATCCCCCCCAAAAAAAATTCGAAAGAGATGTCCAAACTGGTAGAAAAATACTGAATTTCTCGGATTTCACTATTTTGACAAGCACCCGATTTCACCACGATGCCTCTCAAATAGCACCCGATTTCACCACGATGCCTCTCAAATATCAAAGTAAAAAAACAAAAAAACAAAGTCATCAAAGGCAAAATAGCAAGATGACACATAATATGAAGTTGGTGCATGATATTAAGGTGAGCAAATCGATATTGTATCATGTCAAAATCTTTAGCAATTATCTCCATTTGAAGATTTTTGTTTCTGTTAGGGGTCATTATGACACGATATCTCAAAAAGCTCTTACTGTTGCCTTGAAAGTTGGCCTAATGGACATAAAATTAATAGATTAGAAGGATGAGACTTTGTTTAGCAAACTTGTAAGAATTTTTTTAAGCAAATCTATCAAAGTTATGACCCCATCAATATTTTTACCTAATCAATATAGAGAGGGTGAATTTATTCCATTATTCATAGAAAATCGAAAATGATATTCAATGACAAAGAAAATTAATTCTGAATTTCTATTCAACTTTAAAATAAGAAATGTCATGATCTCTGGGCGTCTTTACGACAAAACAAAATGGCGACCCCCATAGTCCGGCTCGATTCGAAAAGTGAAATGGCCATAGCAATAGCATCTTTGTAGACGATCAAATTAACTTACTTTTGTGCTATTACATCATTTTCTCTTTGCTTTTGTCACTTTGATCATCCACACCGAAAGACAGTATTCCGAAATTAGGAAAAACAGGTCTTGTTGTTTCACACCCGGAGAGAATAGCCAATGCTGGCAAGTCTCACCTGGGGTGAGAGGTCGATCGTATTTTTGTTCTCACCCAGGGTGAGGATAGCCACTTCCATTGCGTTTACCATGCTTCAGTTTCAGCCAGAGTTCTTACTGTTCTGAGCATCAACGATCTTAGCGATCTTCCATCACCAGTCACCAGAGCATAGCTGATGATGTGCTGTAGTTAGCCGCAAGTGTGAAATTTTACCTTGCGAAAAACATCGATACGGACATTAGGTCAAGCCACTGACCCAACATGTCGTTCCATGCGGTATCTCCA
The DNA here is from genome assembly GCF_000002075.1 of Aplysia californica. Classification (NCBI taxonomy): domain Eukaryota; kingdom Metazoa; phylum Mollusca; class Gastropoda; order Aplysiida; family Aplysiidae; genus Aplysia; species Aplysia californica. Next base: position 1,122,613 of record NW_004797309.1, on the reverse strand, counting down.
AAGATCGTAGTGGTAGGATTAGTAGAGAATCTTATCTCCGCAGTCTTCTAAAATGCCCTTCTAAAAACAGTCTGTGGGTATCCCAATATGTGATGACATCACATTCCTAAAATAAGCAGCCATGCGTCGTTATATGTTTAGCTGCATCATGTGTCTTGATTCTGTCTTGATTCTTTGTTTGAATATAGATTAGATCTAGATTCTATATATATAAAATGTCTTGGTCTTGAGAGACAATAACAAGGGAATATGAATATAATATACGAAGTGACTATTTCTCCGAACGTTCGGAGAAATAGTGCCGATCTTTATTTCTCCGAACGGTTTTCAGCTTCCGGTCTCGTGATTTTTTGCCTATTTATTGCGAGAGTTCGGCGCCAACTTTCATTCTGCCTCTGCCTCTGGTCTGGGAAGGAACACGTACCGCATGGCAA